>NW_006400255.1:202362-203277 GCF_000299155.1 Elephantulus edwardii | reverse complement strand
AAATTTACATCTTTTAAAAACTTAGGCTAAAACAGAGACCAAGCTTGCTTCAACCATTGATTCTGCTTCTATAATGTGGAATTGCTATTTCTAAGAGTCACTGCCTTTTATGCTATTTCTTTTCTGTTGTAACTTGCCTCCTTACTCACACATTCAAATATGTAAGGGAGAATAATTTGTCACCACTCATACAAGAGGTATTACACCCTCTGAAAAGACAGAAGAGGGAAGAGGAGGCCAGTCCTGCTTTTTCTATTGTTCTATAAATTCCAGGATAGTAAGAAAAATTGGTATTTCATAATACATATGAATTATCTTTCAAAGGCAAATACGTGCTATTTTCCAAATAGCTATCTGTTTTGACTTGGTTTGGGTAAATAACTAAGAGATGATCATTAATTCTGAAATGCTGCCAACCAGCATATTCCTCAAAGCAAATGAAAATTCTGAGATAATCCAATCGACTGTTTCCCTTTCAGTAAGAGTTTAATTACCCAGAAGAATATATATTGCCTCAAAACCCTCTAAGTGTAACCATTAACCCCAGAGCAAACATAGCAGCAGCTGGACAAAGCAAACACAACCTAGCCGTTTGCTAAGTTTTAAGATGGAGGCCACATTGCCCATGGATGGCTGTCACCTGGGCAGCAAATGATCAGCTAATCCTGCCCAAGTGAGCAAGGTTGTTAGGCTCCTTGTGTCTTCATGCATACCCAATGAAAGTGTAGCTAGATTAACCTCCTTGAACAGTTAAACCCTGTCAACAACAGTGTCAAATGTTCCTTTTCCTTGTTTTGTCAAGAATGAGTCTGCCTGAGACTATTGAGTCTAATCTATTTGGTCTCACACTGTGTAACTGTATAGCACGTGGCCATCAGAGTCTGAAGGAGTGCGTTCAGGGATAGGGAGTGAAAG
>NW_006400255.1:189773-200425 GCF_000299155.1 Elephantulus edwardii | reverse complement strand
TTGTATTGGGATTGCATTAAATGTGTAAATTGCTTTTGGTAGTATTGCCATTTTCACAACATTGAGTCTTCCTATCCATGAGCAAGGGATATTCTTTTCAAATGTGTGCATGGAGGTGAACAAAAGGGAAGAATAGGCGACAAAAACCGGAAGTGTCATGAAGTGAAATAATAAGAGCAGGCATTAGAAGGGATGTCAGAATTTGACATCTCTATGTCCTCATTTTGAAGAAAATTAAATTAAAACTCTGAAAGATGACATGATTTTCCCAAGACCACACAGCTAGATCATGACAGACCCTGAGAAAAACTGGGACTTTCTGATTTACATTCCATGTTTTCAGTGCACCTCTCTGAAAAAAAAAAGGGGGGGGGGAATAAATGACAAAGTGGGTGAAGAGTTAAACAGAACTATGACAGAGGAGATAGGAGTGTATAATTAGATAATTAGATTAATGAAAGGATGGAAAAACAGAAAGAAAAAAATATCTTATTTTGGTGAGACTGGAATTTTAAAAGCTTGTTGCTGTTGTTAGGTGCCATCAAGTTGCATACAATTCATAACAACCCTATGAACAAC
The DNA here is from genome assembly GCF_000299155.1 of Elephantulus edwardii. NCBI lineage: Eukaryota > Metazoa > Chordata > Mammalia > Macroscelidea > Macroscelididae > Elephantulus > Elephantulus edwardii. The sequence continues at coordinate 199,846 of NW_006400255.1, read as the reverse complement.
AGTTCTGAACACTGTCTTATCCTGTGCCATCCTCTCAACTTTGACATCCACGAGCCCTATGTTGCAATCACTATGCTAATCCATCTGGCAAAGGTTCTTCTCCTTCACTGATCCTCTAGCTTTCCAAGTGTGACATCCCTCTTCAAGGAATACCTTTTCCTAACAACGTATCCAAGGTATGTGAGGCAAAACTTCCACCATCCCTGCCTCTAAGTAGCGCACTCTGTCTGCACTTTCTCCAAGACATACCGGTTTGTTCTTTTTGCAGTCCATGGGATCTTCAGTGTTCTTCTACAATAATACAACTCAAAGGCATCAACTCTTCTTCTGCATTTAAAAGCTTAGGAGTGGCCATTTAAACGGCAATTTAGTTTTTCTCTGACCAGACAAAGGAAAGTTAAGAAAATAAAAGACACAAGAAAATAAATGGTTCAAAGGACTAATGTACCACAATTAAGTCTCTATGACCTTGAGACCAGAAAAACCAGATAGTGCCTAGCTTCCTCTGCTAGTCACTCTGAAAGGGGTTATGTTAGGAGGTCCTGGATAGGGTGGAAGAAATATAAAATGTTTTAAAAAATAATATCAGGCTTCCTATTTGATAGAGACTAATGGAATCCCCACAGACTATGGGCCCTAGTCAGGTGGTCTGGAACTGAACTCTGTAGCTCAATTTCCAGCCAAACAAGTGACAGGTCTATCAGGTGAACAATAATGCTAGAGCGATGCACAATCTTTAAAACAACCAACCAGACAGCTGCCACTGCAGATAGTGTCTGAGAAACTAGCATGAGCGTGAAACACAAATACACCAGTGCTTCAGTCACTGATTTGCCAAGAAGTTCCTCAAAGGGCATGGCGCTGGGATGCATGCCCCCACCTCTTCTATTACTATCCATTCCTATTGAAGGCAATTCCTACGTATAGACAATGGAAAAAAAAAAGCCACAAGCTCTTTTTTGACCTTAACAGTCATCTTGCAAATGGCCTTCTTAAATCAGCCCATGGAAGATTTTAGAATTTGTCAATGAAGGCTATGAAGGAAGCCATCAATTTGATCACATGTTTAAGAGGCAGTTTTATTTCTTCCTTCTTAATGTTTTCCTCTTATTCATTCTGACAATTTCAAGAACCTGGATGTGCTAAAAAAGCATTTTGTAGGATAATGGTAGCAACATTTGGTGTGGGATCAGCTTGCAGTACATTTTGTATGTACATAGTGATCCTCTGGTCAGAATGGGCAAGGCTGCCTGACTGCTTGAGTTATGAGGTAAAGGCTATTAGGTACACTGTTCTTGAGCCATTGTTCATGAAATAAATGGGTTAGAACTTATCTTTTATCTTGGAAAACTAATGTTCTGAAAAGAGACTGCAGCTTGGGAGAACAGTTTTGATTTTACATAGTACCTTAATGGTTAATGCTGTTGGTAGGTTAGGTTAGCCAAGAGAATGACAGCTTCTAACAGATTTACAGATGTTTTTCCATTTATCAATTATGCCTTAGTAAGAGACCAGATTAAGATTTGAAAATTTCTAGAGATTGTATTGGACACCATTTCAGAGTAACACTGGCAGATCCAGTGGAGAAGCTATTGAGGAAAATCCTAAATTACAAAGGTTTGCTGTTGTCACGTCCAGTCCAAGTCCATGGATCATGCCAGCCTGCATATCACGAAAATGTCAAAATGTCCTCCAGGGTTACCCATGTTGTGTAATATTTTATGAGTACCTTGTTTTTCAGTGCTGCATAGTATTCCATAGGTGACCTTGGAAGACATTAAGCTGAGTGAAATATCTCAGTCACAGAAGGACAAATACTGCATAACACCACTATTACAGAACAGGATTGTCATGGGAGTTGGGGAAAAATGAAGAAAAGAGGAGATAAATAATGAACACTGCTTTGGAACAGATGAAGGAAAGAACTGTTTAGAAGTAATATATAATTAGCCATTATTTGTATGACAACAGTCCAGAATAAGAGGTACATTGCAAAGTGGACTGGGGGGAGGGATGGGGGGAAGGAGGAAATGATGCAACAATGAATGGATTTTTTTTTAATAAAGTGAACTGGGAGAGTAGAGAAGAAAATGTGCAACAGTGAATGAATTAAAATCCAACTTTTCTGTAAACTCTCTTAAAAGTTTCAAGTTTTTAAAAAAGGAAAACGTCAAAATGCTGTACCTAGTTAAATATGGGGCAAAAGTTAACTTTACTTGCCTACTTTACCTTCTCTGCTTTGTGCCTTTAAAATGAAGATAGGATAAATCATAGTATTTCTGAGAAAGGGGGAAAAAAAGAAAAAAAAAGCAACCATTTAACATAAAGAAGACAGCATCTGTCCAAGGACAAATTTCAGGAGGCAGGAAGGGTTAGGAAGAATAAAGAAAGAAAACTATAAACACAGGAGAAAGTGGGAAGGATAATTATAACATCATGGAGATTATAATCAATGTCACAAAAAAACATGTATATAAATTTTTGAGTGAACTATCAATTTGCTCTATAAACTTTCACCCCAAAATATTTATGAACTACTAAGTGGAAAACAGATCTACTCTTTAAACTTTCACCTATTTCAAAAAAGTTTTAGGGGGTAAAAGATTATCAGTCAATAGTGAAGAATGTTATGTACAGAAACAGATCAATATGTAAATAGAAATTTGTTATTATTATGTGTCATCAAGTTGACTACGACGACTCATAGTGACCCTATGAACAATAGCTCTGAACTCTGCTCTGTCCTAAGCCAACCTCACCATCTCTGACATGCTTGACCCCATTGCCATAGTAATTGTGTCAATTAATCTCATCCAGGATCTTCTTCTCCTGTAGTGATGCTCTCCCTTTATAAGCATTGATGCCCTTCTCCAAGTACTGGTCCCTCCTGGCAACAATCCTTGACTCCAAGAAGCAATCTGGTTTCACTCTTTCCAGTGAAAGAGTTCTTGGCAGTTAGTTCTCTTGGCAGTCCATGGTATGTTTGGTATTCTTCTCTAGCACCTCAACTCAAAGGCATTAATTATTCTTCTATTATCCTTATTCATTGTCCAGCTCTCAGATGTATTGCAAGCAGTTGAGAAGACTATGGCCTGAATCCAGTGCCCTTTAGTCTCTGTCTTGATATTGTTGCTCTTTAACCCTCTGGAAAGGTTCTTCACAGCTGAGTTTCCTAAAGCAAGTCATATTTTGATTTTTTGACTCCTGGTTCCAAGAGTAATTATTGTAGATCTGAGCAAGACAAATTTGCTCATGACCTCAATCTTTTCTCCATCTGTCATTTTGCTGTCAATTGGCCCAGTGGAAATTAGAATACCTAAATATTTAACTTTAATCAGTAGTGGGAGGATGAAGGTGGAAAGAATTAGTCAATAGTTTGATATTATCACTATTGACCGTATATTTGAAGAAAAAAAATTAGCGTTCTGCTTCACTTCATTAAAGATAACCTCAAATCTAATCATGAAAAGCCTCATTTAAAATGATAGTACTTGGTAATTGTTTTGACGCATTAGAAGAAAATATAGGGAAATAATTTTTTAGAAGATGAGAGACCTTCCTAATCAAGACATAAAAAACAATAAGGGGAAAAAAATATGTCAGACTACATCAAAATTTGAAACTTCTGTTTTCTAAAACAAATTAATATAAAGGAAAAGGACAAACCAGTAGAAATAGTGCCAATATCTAGCAAAGGATTTATACCATAAAAGGCTAGACATTTAACACAACTAATAAAAAGACTCGTGGAAGGAGGAGTGGCATCCACTTCCATAATAGCTTGCCTCCGGAAACCCTATGAACCTGGAGAGAGGATGAAAGGCACCCAAGCGTCGAGGACTCTCCTTCATAGGGTCGCTATGAGTCGCCTGCGACTCGACGGCACTTAACAACAACAACAATGAAAAGACTATGTTGTTGTTATGTGCCGTCGAGTTGCCTACAACTCATAGCGACCCTATGTACAACAGCCCTAAACTCCACTCTGTCCTGTGTCAATCGCACCGTCTCTGACACTCCCATCCCAATTATCCCAGTCACTGAATCAATCCACCTCATAGAGGGCCTTCCTCTCCTGCGCCGTCCCTCCAACCTCCCAAGCATGATGTCCCTCTCCAAGGACCGGTCTCTCCTCACAACATGTCCAAAGTATGTTAGATGGAGCCTCAGAATCCTTGCCTCCAAGGAGCCACCCTCTCCAGGACGAATCTGTTTGTTTTCCTAGCAGTCCATGGTATTCTCAATACTCTTCTCCAGCACCACAGCTCAAAGGCATCAATTCTCCTTCTATCTTCCTTGGTCATACAATTATTAAAAATGAACAAGGAATATAAGCAAACAATTCAAGAAAAGAACATTAAAATGTCGAATAACAGAAGAAAAGGTACACAGTTCTGCTTAAAATTAAGAAGAGGCAAGTTGAGTTTTTTAAAAAGACCACTTCCCGAAAATAAAAAGCCTGCTTCCCACTGATCAGTGTGGCAAAAATGTTAGTGTTCGAGGATATATTCATACTCAATGGAAAAGCTTGGCCATTGCCGCTTACCTAGTGGCACGGCAGAAGAAAGACCTGGTGATGAATCGGCTTCCTTTAAGGTTACTGTCCCACACGTTGTGTTTTATAAAATTCTTCACCATTGATTCATGCCCACCACTATCATGCCTTTTCAGGTCCCCACTGGATCTTCCCTAATTCCTTCACCATCTTCTTCTGGCCACCAAACTCTGTGACCTCGTGAGTTTCCCCCTCCCTATCCTTAAATGCCCTCCTCCCTCCTCTTCTCTTTTGGACTTTTGTACACATCTTACTAGTTATCCTTCTATTTTTACAGTAATGGTCTTATGCAGTATATGTCCTTAGAAGACTGAGTTAGTTCAGTTAACTCAATAATGCTCTGTTACCTTCCCCATATTATATAGTATTTTTAAAAATCATGTATGGGAATGATTATACGAAACTCAGTGTAAATATAGGATTGTGGAACACAATGTATATAAATGAAACACTAATTTTGTATGCAAACCAATAGAAAATAAAAATAATGTTTTAAAAAAGATTACTGTCAAGGAATCTATTACAACATGTGCAGTCACCATGAATTAGAATGAACTTGACAATAATTCTTTTTGGGGGTTTCTTTTTGCTTATTTTTTATTTATTAAAGCTAAATATCCAACTTTTTCATTTTTATGTGAAAGCAATGAAGAAATTACTTGTCACTCTTATAGGGAACTCTGGTGCCCTAGTGGGCAAGGAGCTATGCTGCCAACCTAAGGGGAAGTAGTTTGAATTCACCAGTTGCTCCATGAGAGAAAGATAGGCAGTATCCTCCTATGACACAGCCTGTGAAAGAGTGTTGGAGGACTAGTTTCTGACAAGACTGCATATAACAACAACTTGTAATAAAGAGAATCATGTGGCCAAAACCAGAGCCCCATGTCAGCCCAGAATGTTAGGGTTCAAATTGAGTATTTCAGTCGAAATAAAAGGAGTGTAGGTGGGAAGAATGTTGCATAATAGCCAATGGGAGGCAAGGGTCAAAATCAAGTTCGAACCAATCAAAACTTCCTGATTAGCATTTCAGGTACTTGACTTTGATGTAAAGAATAATGGATCTAAATAAGAACCTCCACCAAATTTTGAACTCTCTGCAACATCATTCAGTTGGCACTAGATCAAGTCCCGAAGCATGCCCAAACGCGGAGGTGGGCCAGCTACGGAGATGGGCCAGCTATATTAGCCAAAGACACATGGCACTACATCTTTCTCCATTTTGTCGTCAGAGAAATGACCCATCTCATTCTCTGGGACATATCTTTTCTTGTCTTTTCTTTCAACTTCATTCCTGTATCCTTGTCTTTCCTCTCAGCTACATGCTTTAACAAGGCACTAGTCTATGCCAGGACATAAGCATGTCCAAACCACTTGATTCATCCATGATCAATCTTCTCATTGTCTCCCACCTAGTTCCATTCTTTGTTCAGGCAAGGGGCAGGGCGGTGGTGGGGGGGAACCAAGTCATTCATTGCACTATAACAAGAAGGCTGGGTCAGGAGGAACAATTACACATGAACAGAACTGCATTCTTTAGCATCTCAGCCCATTGCTAGGTCAGATGATAGCGCATCCAGAGCCAGGTATAAGAACAAGGATATAAGAAGCCAACTCGAGTGTCTCATGCCTCCTCCGTGGTGTTAAACACCATCAATTCCCCGGGCTGTCCCAGATAGGGAAAAGTGATTCACCATCAGGCTATCACATCTTCTAAACTTCAGTGACAAATATATTTCAAGTTGCAAGTGAAGCAACGAAATTCCCGAGTGGTGAGGGTCACTTCCTGCTAAATTAAAACCTAGACTCTGCCAAGCATGTCATTAATCATGGCAGGCTCCCACCATCCTCACTGCTCCTCACTGACCTCCCTTCCTTTCACTGACTCATTCTCCATCTCATTTCACTATGAAGGATGCCACTGGGAGTGTAGGTGGGAATAAAAGCCATTTATGTGTCAGTCACCCAGGAAATTGAAAATGTGCCAAACAGTAGATTAGTTTCCTGTAATGTCTCTATCTTGTAATGTTGGTGGTGAAATAACACCAGAAGAAGGTAGGAAACTAGAAAGGCTGCACATGAGGAGGTTAACCTGCAAATCAAGAGAAGTAGAGGTGGACAGCAGGTTTGTTTGTTGTTAGGTGCAATTGTGTTGACTAAGACTCATAGCATACCTTTAAAGAACAGATCTGAGCATTGCCAAACCTGTGCCATCCTCAGTTTATGCCATCTGAATTTAAAAATCATCTCAAGAATAGACTTGATGCATTGACCATTAAATGATTAAAGACCAGATGAGCTGTAGGAAAGGAGCAATGACATTATCCATGAAGAAAGCAAAAGGTGGTTACAAAAACAAAGAAAAGACTAAAATGGGTGTCAGAAGAGACTTTGAAAATTGCACTAGAATGTAGAAGGGTATCAAATGGAGGCAGGTTATCATCACTCTTCATCACTTTGATAAGACCCTTCATCACTTGTGTTCCTGGTGATACTGCTTGTGCCTTTCTTCCTTGCAACCTTAAAACCCAAATCTCAGCCTCCTTCCCCATGCCTGACTCTGGCTCTGCTTGCTTTTAGCTTAGCAATCTGACTTTGACTCTCAGTGTTCCCAGCCTCACTTCCTGTTTGTGTTCTATGATTGCCTTCCACCTTTTGATCCAATAACTATAATAATTGTTGCCCACTGAGTATTAGGCATTGTATTTAAACTTGTTAAATACATGTTTAATTATCTCATTTAAGACACTTCTCTGGATTTCTGACATCAACCAAGTAAATGACCATAAATCATAAGATCTGCCTTCTGTTGACCACTGTGCTTACCTGTACCATTTGCAGCACAACCACTGGGGGTCTTTTGTCAAAATAAACCCCCTCAGAGCCCTTAAGATATTCTGAACAGAATCTGTAGGGGAGGATCTCAAGAGTTATCCAGATCACCAGAAGGTGTTGTTCACTGTTGAGTACATGACAGCTCCATGTGACCCCATGTGTACAGAGTTAAACTACTCCATGGTGTTTCCAAGGCCATAATCTTTCAGAAGCAGAACATCATGCCTATCTTCCAAGGTGTTTCTGGGTGGGTTTGAACTGCTAATCTTTTAGCTAGTAGTCAAGTGCTTAACTGCATCATCAAGAAACCTCTGTTCTGAAGGTTAACTCCTGGCCAAAAACATTCTGGCTGTGGCTGATCCCCAAAAGAAAAAACTCCCTTTCTCTGCAATTGAGCCTATGTAGTAAGGCCCATCTGAGCACCTGAATCCTTGCTTCTTCCTTGAGCTTTCTGCTGTAAAAAAATATTGTAACTCAGGCTAACTCTATTAAAGTTTGTTGTTGTTTTCTTAACTCTTGAGGGTTAAGCATTATTTCAGATAATCTCTTCTCTGATTCTTTGTGCTTAGAAACTCCTTTGGCAGGAAACATCTAAATTTCTAGCAGAACTTCTGAGTATGCTACAATCATCACTCAAAAGGTCTTGAAAATAAAAATGCTAATGGAAACCAGAAATAGGATTATTCTGCCCCCAGATTGCATGGTAATAAGGAAGCAGCCTGTGAATCAGCCATTATAAAGGGCAAGGGGTGGGGAAGGTTAAAATAAAAGTATGCACAGAATCCATCACCTGCTAACACCATCCAGCCCACTAGTCTCTTTAATTAAACATTAGATATGAATATAATTAATAATAATAATAATAGCCAGGCTATTGTGCTGGGAAGAATGTAAAGGAGATGAGTGGGCGGTGACCGTGACCTCTCAGGGGGCTTTCATACACTAAGCATGCAAGATAATGAAGGATTTATCTATACGTGGAAGCCACCCACTGAACAAAATGATGAGGACTAGAGGAGAAAGGAAACAACTTCCGTTCATCTGTGTGTATGTGTGTGCGGGAATATTTTAATACATGGCCTTTTGGGTTGGAATGGCAACTTCCATTCTTAGGCATAGAGGAGGCAAATGCTGGAGCAGGGGAGCATAGTGGTTAAGAATAACCAAGGGCTTCAACAAAGAAAACCAAAAATAGACCAAAACTATTGCTATTGAGACAATTCCGGTTCCTGGAAATTCCACGTATTATAAAATAGGGTTTTCTTTGCTATAATTTTATAGAAACAAATTTCCAGACCTTTCTTCTACTCATGCTACTAGGTGGGCCCAACCACAGGAATTGAAACCCCAACCATTCCACTTCCTCTCTACATAGGCTCAGGTAAAGCCAGCTTCTTCTTCTGTAAGTGGGAATGATTACTGCTCTCACTTCACAGGCCAAAAGTTATGTATTAGTAACTTGACAACTTAGTTTCATAAGAAATTTTAATTAAAACAATGTGAGCAAAATAGTCATCTCAGGGCTTGGCACTGGCTATGAGTTCACGAGATGGCCAATAATCATGTTCATTTAATAATTACATTGATGTCCTGTGGAACTCAGCTTTTGACATGGATGCTAGACAAAGGCTTCCTTAGTCAGAGTCCTGTTTTCTCCACAAACAAAAGGGGACAAATGCCTCTAACCTCAATGCTAGTTATGTCTTTATATCTCCAAAGGTGGAGACAGAAAAGATATTATCTGGTAAGAAGGATATTGCTGATATGGTGTGAAAATTGCATTTTCAGAATCCTTTATCATTATTACTGCCTTTATGGTAATTTCTGTCAAGAAGTCCTGAACTTCAGTGAGCAAGTATGAAAAATACTATTATTAATGTAATCATTATTATTAAAGTTAATGTTGTTATTATTGTCTATTAGGTATCATTGAGTCATCTACAACCCATAGTGAACCTGTGAACCACAAATCTGAATTTTACCCTTTCCTGTGCCACTCTTACAATCTCTAATATGCACAAATCCATTGTTAGATGCACTGTGTCAATCCATCCTGTTGGAGTCATTCTTTTTTTTTTTAATTAATGATTTTTTAATGCAACATATATATATTTTTACAGCATAGTCTTTCCATTTCATTTTACTCCATTCATTCATTATTGCACATTTTCTTCCCTGCCCACCCCTCCCCCCAATTTATTTTTCTCTTTGAATAAAAAAAATTTCTTTCGTTGTTATACAATCCCCCCTCCTCCGCCCAGAGTCTACAGTCAACTTGAATAGGCATTTCTTTTTCTGTAATCTTGTCATGAAAATAATACCTAATCCTGTATTCCTTTTAAACAGTTCTCTCCCTCATCTGGTTCATTTTCAATAGACTGGCCTCTCCTGGACATCATAACCAAAATACATGAGATGGCAATTTCACCATCTGTGTCTCAAAGGAGCGCCCTGGTTGCCCTTCCTCCAAAAACAGACTTTGTTTATTTTTTTGGAAGTTCATGGGATAGTCAGTGCTCTTCTCCAACACCACCATTCAAAGGTATATCGAAAAGGACCTAGTAGCTAGAGAGAAGGCATGGCATGCCAAAAGCATTCCGAACACTTGGCCAAGATGAGCCCTTGAACTGAAAGGCAACAAAATCACCTAAGAAAAGCCAGGAAAAGCTCATCACACTCACACACA
>NW_006400255.1:186116-189673 GCF_000299155.1 Elephantulus edwardii | reverse complement strand
CACACACACACACACACACACACACCTCTCTCTCTCTCTCTCTCTCTCTCCCTCTTCTTCCTGGAGCTTAAAGTAGACCAAGTTCAAGAAGAAAACAAATTGCCAGATCTCTTGGTGGATTCAAAAGGCCAATTTCAGCAATGAAATGCTTAACTATGAAGTCATCAGAGCTCCTCAGATGTGCTTGTTGAACTTGTAATCTGTCTCTGGGCATTTAATTACTTCCAAACAACAGCTCTAAGACCATAGGCAGGAGAAGTGCGGTGGGAAAACTCTGAAATCATTACTATAGTTTTTGGATAGACTACTAAAAATGTATTGGTATAAAAAAGTATTGTCAAAGTACAAAAATAAAAAAACAAAATTGAGACCAGTACATGCTACATGAATTGATCTTGACATCATTATGACAAGTAAAATGAGTAAGTTATTGAAAGACAAGTATTTATTAGTTACCTCAAACAGGCAAATATATACAGGTCAAAATTGACTAGTGGTACCCTGAAGTGAGTGGAAGAGAAGAAGAAAGAGACTCAGTGTGTAGGGGACACTGACTTTCTATTACAGACAATGGAAGAATTCAGGAATGGTGACATTAGAGCCTCATAATGAACATACTTAATGAAACTGAATCATGGATACAAAACTCAACAACTCAACTCATTGCCATAGAGTTAGAACCTGCTCATAGCAGACACTCCAGTGGATTTTCAAATGCTGTAAATTACATGGGAGGAGATTTCACATCTTTCTTCCTCGGAACCACTGGTGGATTAGAATAGTCAGAAAGGCAACACCACTGAATTAGCAGCACAGCTCACGATGACAGTGCCATCAGAGCTCCCTATAATGTATTAACCCTAATACAAAAATAAGAGCTAAAAATCAGAAGGAAAAGATACTTAAAAAATTTATATGGATACACACACACATAGATATATGCATACACACACATATGCATACACATACAACAACCTGAGGTTGCTGTGATGCTGAACCTTGTGTCATTGGAGTGTCAAATGCCATAACAGTTACCCATAGTGGGCAGTGTTTGGTGGAACTCCCAGTTTAAGACAAGTTTGGAAGCAGGAGTGGCATCCACTTACTAAATAACATCTCCCCCAAAACTCTATGAACTTTGATAAATGACAATAGTTATAGAAAGGCTTCAGCCCTTTTGTTCATAGGCTCACAATGAGTCGTGTTTGACTTGAAGGCAATAAACAATAACAATATATGTTTATTTGTTGTTGTTAGGTGTCATTGAGTTGAGTACAACTCATAGTGACACTATGAACAAAAGATCTGAACCCAGTCCTGTCCTGTGCCATCCTCACACTTTCTGACACACAAGAAGCAGTCACCATGTCAATCCATCTGAAGGTTTTCCTCTCCTTTGCTGACCCTCCACCACCCTTCCCAACATCATGTCCCTCTCCAAGGAATAGCACCTCCTAGCAATATATCCAAAGTATGTGAGGTGAAGCCTCATCATTCTTGCCTCTAAAGGGCACTCTGCCTGCACCTTCTCCAAGCCATATCTATTTGTTCTCTTGATCATCCATGGGATATTCAGGCTCTTCTCCAATAGCACAGCTCAAAGGCATCAATTATTTTTCTGTCATCCTTATTCGTTATCCAGGTCTCTGATGCATAGCTAGTAATCAGAAAGACTATGGCCTGAATCAGACACACCTTAGTCCTCAAACTGACATTATTATTCCTCAATAATTTAGAAAGGTCTCTGAGCTGCAGATTTTCCCACTGCAATGTGTCACTTTATTTTCTGACTGCTGATACCAAGGGAGTTAATTGTGGATCCAAGCAAGATGAGCTGTTGACAATTCCAATCTCCTCTCCATCCATCATGACACTGCCTATATGTATGTGGGTGTACACACACACACACACACACACACACACACACACACACACTTTATCTCTTTCTGAGAGATCTAATATACTATGAATAGGATTTTCAGAAAAAAAGAAGGATATGATGAATGATAAAGCTATTAAAGCTGTATTTCCCTTCCTCCTAACCACTAACCAAAATAATAACCAATCTCATTGTGACTGAATCAAGCCCCACAGTGTGAAGACTGTAAATCATTTCAGGAGACTGCAATGCAACAGATGGATGCCAAAAAGCCAACCTTTGTCAAGTAGCCAGGAAGGTTATGTACTATGCTGCCAGGGTTCTTTCAGCAACTGTAAAACCAAAAATAACATGTTTTAGATATTGGACAGCAGGACGAACAGGGCTGGGCTTCCTAAGGGAAGGTAACCTATGAGGTCAGCCCAATCATTTCTCCTTCACAGAAGAATGAATTTCTGTATCAGTAAACTCAAATCTGTCAAGTCAAGTCAATTCTGACTCACAGAGACAACTATGTTACAGAATAGAACTAAGTTCCATGTTGTTTCTACGGGCTTTTGAGTCAACTATGACTCACAATTACCCTATGAAAAGGTTCAGAATAGATTTGAACCATGCCCTGTCCTGTACCATCCCTACCACCTCTGATATGCTTGAATCCATTGCTAATGTCACTGACATCTTGTTGAGGGTCTTCTTCTCCTTCACTTACCCTCCAATTGTCCTAGGATGATGTGTTTTTCCACGCACTGGCCCCTCCTGCCGACATGCCCAAAGTATGTGAGAAGATACTTATCTGACAGGGGAGAATACCATGAGCACAAAGGTGGTATTCACAGGATGAGGCGTACCCATTGCATTTTGGATCTCCTTTCCCCAAATGTGGGGAAACTCAACAGCATAATTTGTGATAGTAGGGAACTGCAAAAAGCAAATTAGGAAAAACAATTAAAATGAACAAAATATGTGAGACAAATTTGCATCATTCTTGCATCAACCATTGCCCTTACAATCCCAGGTTGTACTTCCTCCAGATAGATCTGTTTGTTGTTTGGGTAGTCCATGAAATATCATTATCTTCTCCAATACCACAGCTCAAAGACATCAATTCTTCTGTCATCTTTATTCATTTTCCAGATTTCAGATGCTTACAAATTGTGTGATATACTATGTTTTAAATCAGATGGACCTTAGTCTTTAAACTGACATCCTTGCATTTTTGCCCTTTGGAGAGGTCCTTGACAGCAGATTTTCCCCAATGCAACACGTCTTTTGACTTCTTGACTGCTACCCTGGGTGTTAATTGTGGATCCAAATAAGATAAAATAATCGACTACTTCAATCTTTATTCCATCTATTCTAATGTTGCCTCGTCACCAGTGGTGAGGATTATTATTTTCTTGATGTTGAGATGTGATACATCTTAAAAGCTGTAGTCTCACTTCACCGAAGACGAAATTCAGATGGCTAACAAGCACATGAATAAATGCTCAAAATCCCTAGCCCTAAGACAGATGCAAATTAAAACAACTATGAGATATCATCTCACCCCAGTCAAAAGAGCAAAATTTAACAGAACAGCAAGCAACAAATGCTGGCAAGGTTGTGGAGAAACTGGAACCCTTATTCACTGTTGGTGGGAGTGTAAAATGGTGCAACCCCTGTGGAAAGCAGTATG
>NW_006400255.1:169500-184052 GCF_000299155.1 Elephantulus edwardii | reverse complement strand
TGACAAAGGAGATTAATCAGAACTGGCTTTGACAAGCACTGTGGCAATTGGATAATTAAAACAGACATTCGGGGGGAGGGAGAAGAACGAACTGGGGAGGAGGGTAGAGAAAACAGTGCAACAATGAATGAATGAAAGCACAAAATCTCTGTAAATGTTCACTAAAACTAATAAAATATAATGATAATTTAAAAAAATAAAAGTGAAAAAAATGAAAGCTGTAGTCGTTGATCTTCTTCAGTGAGTGCTTCAAGTCTTCTTTACTTTTTGCAAGAAAAGTTGTGCCGGCTGCCTAAAGCAGACTGTTGATGAGTCTTCCTCTAATCCTGATGTCACGTTCTTCTCATACAGTCAAAATTCTCAAATAATTTGCTCAGGATACATATTGAATACGTATAGAGGAAGGATTCAACTCTTTTACCATGCAGTGTTCCCTTGTTCTGTTCAAACACGTCCTTCTTGCTCAGTGTAAAGGTTTCTCACGAGTACGAGTATTCTAAGATTCCAATTCTTCTCAATGTTAGTCATAATTTGCTGTGATCCATATAGTCAAATACCTGTACAAAAGAAAAAAAAAACCTTTCTGGTATTATTTGTTTTTGGCCAAGGTCCCATCTGGCATCATCAGTGTCTCTCATGGCATTGTTCTTTAGCACTCTGGAAAGGTCCCTGACAGCAGGTTTTCCTAAAGCAACTCATCTTTTGATTTCCTGACTGCTGGTTCCAAAAGTGTTGACTGTTGAGCTGAGCAAGATGAAATTGTTAACAGTCTTAACCTTGTCTCCCTCTCTAATGAGGTTGCCAATTGGCCCCGTGATGAGAATCTTTGTTTTCTTAATGTTGTGATGCAACCATATTGAAACTGCAGTTTTTTTCCTGCTGCAGCAAATGCTTCACGTTCTCTTGAGTTTCAACCACCAAGTTTGTGCCATCTGCATAATGTAGTTGTTGATAAATAATTTTTAAAATTCTCCCCCCTCCTCTTCATCTCATCTTCTTCATCCTCCTTTTCTATCTTTTCCCAGGCAGCATTAGAGGGATCTTTGTGCTGTCAAACTTTCTTTCAGATGTAAAGCTGGCAATATCTTTTCTTTCAACTGCTTGTATTTTCACTTCTCTTTTATTTCCACCACCTTGTTGATGTATGACTGCTCATCACTTAGGTTATTTCACATCTCACTTAGGTACTTAGCCATATCACCAAGAGAAATACCATGGTTTGTAGCTGTATTATTGTGGTAGAATTTAGAGAGGAGTAAGAAGAACCCAGAACTAGCTTATTTGGGACCATCGGAGCCTTTCTTCTCCTTTACTCCCTTTTAAGACCCTTAATCCTTCATTTCTGATCATTGCACGTTTCATCTGCCTTGGTCATCTCATCAGACTTGGACCTTTCATTTCCAGACATGGTCCTCCAACTCTCTAAGCCCTTCTTTGAGAAGTCAGTAAAATTGACTGGAATTTCTGGCTTTTTCTTTTCAAATTTTTTGTATATCTGGAAAAAGAAAGCGTAAACAGATACCTTGTCCTTAGGTTTAGTGGGGTTACCTTTAGCCATTTTGATAATATTGTTTATGGTCCTGATAGGGTACTCTTGGCTATTATCTTTACAGAAACAGATCACCAGACTATTCTCTCATAGTACTATGGTTGAGCTTAACTTTATGATTTACAGTAAGAAAAGTCCATTTGGGCCATCTAGTTAGACATAATACATGGGGAAACTAGAGGCCTGAAGAGATGAATGGGCGCTAGGGATTTGCAAAGAGGTCCCATCAAACAGTCTAGTTCTGTAGAGGAATCTAAAAAATTAAACAAAGCAAAACCCCTCAAGCTTAATGCCATTGAATTGGAATGGATTCTCCTTCAGAGCTGCTTGTTGATTGGAACCACCAGAGAAACATGGTCTTTGGGTTAGCAGTACAACTCTCTATGGTCTGGTCCATGAGACCTCCTTTTACCAAATGAGATGGATTGATACAGCTAGTGACTGCAACAATGGGTTTGAACATTGAGGAGATGGTGATGATGAACAGGATAGGGCAAGGGTCTGATCTGCTATTGATAGGGTCACTTTGAATTGTAGCAAATTTGATGGCACCTAACAACAATTGAGACTGGCAGTGTAAAATGGTGCAACCACTGTGGAAGGCGGTATGGCGCTTTCTCAAAAAGTTGCAAATAGGGATACCATTTGTCCCAGCAATTCCACTACTGAGAATAGACCCCAGAGAGACCATAACTGAAATCCAAGCAGATATATGAACACCCATGTTTATTGTGGCTTTGTTCACAATAGCAAGGAGCTGGAAACAACCTAAGTACCCATCAACAAATGAATGGATAGAAAAGCCACGGATAAAAAAGCTACACAACGGAATACTATGCTGCATTGAAAAACCAGGAACTCATGCAATATTATTCAAGGTGACCCTGGAGCACATTATGCTGAGTAAAGTATCTCAGTCACAAAAGGACAAATACTGCATGGTGTCACTGTTGTAAAACAGGACGGAAATCGGGGCTGGGGGAGACTGAAAGACAGGCTAAATAATGTATACTGCATTGAAACAGATGAGGGAGAAAACTGTTTAAAAGGGATATGTGATCAGGTATTTTTGTCATGATGGGAGTCCAGAGGGAAGGATGCGTAGTGGAGTGGACCTGGGGGGGGGGGGTGTAAAACAATGAAAGAATTTTTCTTTTACTTTTCCAAGAGGGTAGTATACTAGGGGGGATGGTTGGTAGGGGAGAAAAGTGCAACAATGAATGAATGAATGGAAATCCAAAGTCTCTGTAAATTTTCATTGAAATTAATAATAAATTAAAAAATTTTAAAAATAACATTTTCTCTTAAAAACTCAAATTTTGTCATTAGAATATATTGTCAACATTTTCTTTGAAAGGAAAAATGCTTGCCATTTATTCATATTTGAAACACCGACCATAGTTGGTTGTTGTTCTTTCAGATGGAGCTGATGTTTTATGAATAATTAAAAAAGAAAAATACTTGTTCAGGTTGCAATTCAAGCAACTACACCAGGATTTTCTCAGGGGGAAAAAACCCACAACCCATTGTGTACTTTGTTATGTAGTATAGTTTCTATGTTGCCACACAGATAATTAAAACGATGTGCTATCAAGAATCAAAAGTATTGCGATAATAAAATTATTCATTTTCTTCTTCAACATTTGTAGATGAAACAGACCCTTCTCCCTTCCCGTTGCTCTCTCTCTCTCTCTCTCTCCTCTCTCCTCTTTCCTCTGTTCTCTTTTCTCTGTTTTCTTTCTCTCCCTCTCTTCTTATGAATGCATGACAATATAACTACTAGTCTAGCTCTGGTGGCGTAGTTCATGGTGAGTTGTGTTGCTAACCCAAAAATGGGTGGAGTCTGGTGGCTCAAAACCATGAGTGAGTCCTTGGGAGAAAGATGAGCAATCTCTTCTTGAACAATTTGCAACCTCCAAAAACCCACTGGAGGGTCAGTTATGAGTGGGTTCTAACTTGATGGCAATGGTTTTGAGTTTGCTTAGTCTAGTTTAAGTTCACTGTACTGATTCATGCAAAGGCACCAGTGTTCCTTTTCCCCACCATTGCTTCTGCACCATGAGTACTATTATCAATGACGTAAAAGAGAAAAAGAAGATATTCTCCTATCTTCCTTCAGGTATAACCCCAACCCTTCTTAGAGCAAGCAAGCAGTGGCAATGGAAGAAGACCTTTTCTTCCTCATTGCACTTGCTAGTGTCATGCACCAGCATGCTGGATCCAGCTGAGACATCACCCACAGCTGGCACATTTGCCTGCTGTGTGAGACAGGCACCTCTGCTGCAAGGCTCTGGCACCCACCTAGAGCCCCATCCTTGTCACACTGCGACTGCCCTCAGATGAGCCCTGCCCCATAATTTTTCATGTACCTGATTTGTTATCAGAGAAGAGTCATTAAGGCACAGGAAGAAGGCTCAGGGAGAGAAGCTCAGAGATAAGGACCATCCTCCAGAACTGCCAGAGAAAGCCTTCACCTTCAGCTGGTAGCTGGAATCCAGACTTGAAGCCTCCTAAACTGTGAGATTTATCACACAACCTGTGAGGCTTTGTTGTATTGAGGAATGATGTAGCTCTGGTATCTGTATTCTTGCTTGTTTATCACTGTTCTAATTATTATAGCACGTATCTGTAAGTTTGCTGTACTGAGGTAACTTGTGGGTGCTGTGATACTGACAGGTGTGCCACAGTATGTCAAATGTCAGAAAGGTCACCTATGGCAGGTTGGTTTTAGTAGCACTCGCAGAATAAGACGGACTAGGAAGCAGGATTGGTCATCCACTTTTTAAATGCAAGCCTCTAAAAAAACCTATAAATAACAGAAACAGAGGAACATAAGGCTGCTGTAATTTTAGGTCTAGAGCCCAGATTGGGAAGTCAATTAAAATGAGGAGAAACAGCTGTAAACTTCGTTTAGTTAGTTGGAACATAAAATGTATGAAGTATGAATGTTAGAAAACAAAAAGTCACAAAAAATGAAATGAAACACATGAGTATCGACACTCTATGCAGTAGTGAGATGAGATGGACTGGCTTTGACCACTTTGAATCAGACAATCACACAGTATACTAAGCTGAGAATGAAAAACAGAGGAAGAATAGTGTCGCATTCATATCTAAAACATAATTTCAAGTTCTACACTGAAGTACAATGTTGGGAGTGATTGGATATTATTCATACACACAAAGAAGACCTGTCAATACAACTTTTATTCAAATATGTGCATCAACAGCTAACACCAAAGAGGAGGAAATTGAAAATTTTTATCAAATTTTACAGTTTAAAATTGCAAACATGCAATCAAGATGTTTTAAGGATAATTGGTGATTGGAATGCAAATGTTGGAAACAATGAAGAAGGAAGGGTTGTTGGAAAGTATGGACTTGGTGACAGAAACGAAGCCAGAAATAAAATTATTGAATTGGTGTTCATTCAATGATTTATTTATCACAAACACCTTTTAACAAAACCCAACTTCTGGATGGCAACTTTCCACATGAACCTCACTAGATGGAGTGTATGGCATTCTGACCTTTGGAAGGAATCATTAGAGAAGATCAATATTAGCACTCAAAACCAGGTCAGGCACTAACTGTGGAACCAATGATTAATTACTTATGAGCAAGTTCAAAATGAGACCAAAGAAAATTCAAACAAGTCTGTGAGAACCAAATTATAATCTTGATCTATCCCACCAGAATTTGAAAAACTTCTTAAGAATAGGTTGGAAACACTGAACACCAGTGATGAAAGACCAGATGAGTGGTGGAATGACACTAAAAATATCCTCCATGAAGAGAGCAAAAGATCATCATAAAGACAGAGGAGAAAGAAAAACCCAAAATGGATGTTGTAAGAGACCCTGAAGAGTGTCGAGAATCAAAAACAAAGGGAATTCCAAAATCTCTGTAGATGTTCACTGAAATGAAAAAAAATTTAAAAAATTAAATAAATGTCTATAATGAAGAAGAAAAAAGTTAAAAAAAAAAGAGCTGAACAGAAGATTTCAAAGGGAAACTTCACGACACAAAGCATGTGCATTATAATGGAATGTGCAGAGACCTAGAATTGGAAAATGGAAAGGGAATAACTCAGCATTTCTCAAGGTGAAAGAACTGAAAGACAAATTCAAGTCTCAAATTGCAATACTTAGAGATGCTATGGGTCAAACCTTGAATGATCCATGAAGCATCAAAAGCAAGTGAAAGGAATAAACAGAATCACTCTACTGAAAAGAATTAGCCAACACTGAAATATTTCAGGAAGTACCATATGATCAAGAGCCAATGGTAATGAAGGAAAAAGTTAAAGCTACAATGAAGGCGTTAACAAAAAAAATAAGGCCTCAGTAACCAAAGGGATAACAACTGGAATATTCAAGTGACAGATGCAGCCCTGGACGTGCTCAGCAGTCTGTGCCAGGAAATGTGGAGGACAGTTAGCTGGCCAACTAACTGGAAAAGAAACATATTTGTTCCTATTCCCTAGAAAGGTGATCCAACACAATGTGAAAATTATTGAACAATATAATTAATATCACATACAAACAAAACACCGCATTTAAAAATTATGAGAACAGTACATAGAAAACTGCCAGAATTTCAAGCTGGATTTAGAAGAGGCCATGGCACCAGAGATATCATTGCTAATGTTAAATGGATCCTGCCTAAAGACAGAGAATACCAGAAAACTATCTATTTGTGCTTTATCGACTATACAAAGACATTTGGCTGTGTGGATCATAAAAAAATTGTGGTTAACACTGAGAAGAATGGGAATTGCAGAACACTTAATCATGCTCATGTGAAACCTATACCTACACTAAGAGGTTGTTGCTGAACAGAGCAAGGGAACATCACATGGTTTAAAATCAAGAAAGGTGTACATCATGGTTGTATCCTTTCTCCATACCTATACAATATATATGCTGAGCAAATTATTCGAAAAGCTATGAAGAAGAACATGACATCAAGATTGGAGGAAAACTCATAAATAACTTTCATAATGCAGATGATATAACTCTGGAGAACATTATGCTGAGTGAAATATCCCAGTCACAAAAGGACAAATATTACATGATGCCACTGTTGTAGAATGGGACTGTCCTTGGGGTTAGGGAGACACTGAGTAAGATGGGTTCAATAATGTATACTGCACTGAAGCAGAGGAGGGAGAGAACCGTCTAAAAGAGAGATGTAACTGGGTATTTCTGTCATCACAGGAGACTAGAGCGAGGGCTGCATGGTGGAGGGGACCTGGGGGAGGGTTTGTAAAACAATGAAAGAATCTTTTCTTTTACTTTTCCATAATTTTTGGACTCATGTACTTATAACTTGTTAGTCAAATTTGTGTCTTCTAGGTTGCAACACCCCCATGATACATCTTGAAGGATATGTACATGTACAGCCAAGCACAATCAATAAGAGTGCATCTGAATTCCAAAATCAATCTCCATAATAGTCTATGTGTTTCCTACTGCCAAAGGGGCCCTTTAGAGTAGTGAGAGAAGATCTTCACCCTGAAACCCACAGCGTCCCTTTTCAGCAGGAAGTAGCTAAGAGAATACGCCGTCCCCTTTTCCTTATGACTCAGGGTGAAGTCTCTCTCAGGGAGGAGTGATAGGGAATGGCAAAGGATACACTGACAAAGAAGATTAATCAGAACTGGCTTTGACAAGCACTGTGGCATTTGGACAAGAACAAACTGGGAGGAGGGTAGAGAGAATAGTGCAACAATGAATGAGTGGAAGCCCAAAATCTCTGTAAATGTTTATGAAAATTAATAAAATATAATTATAGAAAAAAAAAGATGATATAACCTTGATTGAGGTTATGAGTGAAGTCTTGAAGTGCTTGTTGCAGAAGATCAAAGAATACAGCTGTCAGTATGGATTGCATCTCAACATCAAAAACACAAGCATTCTCATGGAGAAAAGATTGAAACTGTCATCTTACTTGGCTCCACAATCAGTAACTTGCTACCAGAAATCAGGAGATGAGGAGAGGTTTTGCACTGAGAAGTCTGCAAACAGAGACCTCTTCAAATTATTGAGGAGCAATAATGTTAGTTTGAGAGTTGGACAATGAATAAAAATGGCAGAGGAAAAATTTATGTTTTTGAGCTATGGTATTGGAGAAAAGTACTGAATATTCCATGAACTGTCATAAGAACAAACATATCTAGGAGACGGTACAGCCAGAGTGCTCCTTGGAGTCAAATATGATAAAACTTTGTCTCCTATGCTTTGGGCATGTTGTTAAAACCTTGGAGAGTGGCATCATGCCTGGAAAGACAGAGGTATAGCAAAAGAGAAGAAGACCCTGAACCAGGTGAATTGATACTGTGACTGCAGCAATGAACTTGACTATGTCAGAGATCATAAGGATGGCACAGGAAAGAAAAAGATTCAACTCTGTTATTAATAAGCTCACCATGAGTTATACTTGATTCAACAGCACCCAGCAACAACAACAACGATGATATCTAAAATTGTCTCAGGATCTCAGGTGTCTATGAACTATATTCCAAGAATTGTGGCTCTTGACAAAAAAGGGGGGAAAATTAAAAAATAAAACAAAAAAAAAGCACTAAATGGAGCACATAAAAATGAACAAAAGTTAAAAGTAATCATATAAAAAATTAGAATCCTGGGATGGCACAAATGGTTAAAAATTCAACTACTATCATAAGGTTGAAGGTCTGAATCTACTCAACGGCATCCAAGAAAAAAGGCTTGGTGATCATGGTGATCACCTATTGCTTTAATAGAAAATGTAGATTTCCCTTGTTCACAACAATCCCCTTAGGGTTACTCACAGTCTAACTCAAAGAGATCCCATAGGACAGAGCAGAACTTGCGCATAGACTTTCCAAACCTGTGGATCTTTACAGAAGCAACTGCCACATCTTTCTTCTTCAGAGAGACTGGTGGGTTCAAATCACTGGCCTTTTAATTAGTAGCCAAGCGTTTAACCACTGTATCATCAGGGCTCCTGTTTATTTGGGCAACAAGAGGAAACAATGTGATTTTTAAAAATGCAACTCTACTTATTCTAGAAAACCAGTAATGTCAAGACAAATAAAAGAATAAAACAGTTATATTGTTCTTATGTGTCATAAAGTTGCAATCTACTCATAGCTGACCCTTCAGGGAATTTCCAGAGGCTTTAAATCACACAAAAGGAAATTGCTCTTCTTTCTCCCTCAGAGCAGCTGGGAGATTCCAGCTGCCTACC
Source organism: Elephantulus edwardii (assembly GCF_000299155.1). Lineage (NCBI taxonomy): Eukaryota > Metazoa > Chordata > Mammalia > Macroscelidea > Macroscelididae > Elephantulus > Elephantulus edwardii. The sequence continues at coordinate 175,270 of NW_006400255.1, read as the reverse complement.
TTTGGGAGGCAAAGCAACTCCTTCCTTACACATCCAAGTTCTAAAACAATTATAGTCCTTACATATCTTGAACTGGAGTTTGATTGATGATTGTGGCCAGATCTAATGAGAGCTTTATAAAATGAACTTTTAAGTCACTTCATATTCATATAACTTTTTCTAAATGGAGATAATTTTTTTTAAATGGGGCCAAAAGAATTTGGTGAAATGAACTCTTCAGAGATAGATATAAAACTAAAAAAAAAAAAGATGGAATAAAAGAATATGAACCTTACTTCTCTAGATGCCTAGGTGAATGATTCTAGAAGTTCATAAAAGAGATGGCTAGAATTGGAAAGTCTAGGGGGTTTTCATATTCCCAAGGGTGCTGAGATTCTGAGGCAGTATCTTCAGAATCGCTTGGTGGGGTAGTGAGTGGAGGAGGAAACTGCCTCACTACAGGGAAAGCAACCTTGTTCCTATTACAGTCCTTTTATATAACAAGCCCAAACTCACCACCATCCATTCAGGTGTTTGACTCATGCAGACCTTTCATTATGTTTCTAAGGCTGTACATCTTTATGAAAGTTTACCTTCTCTCTGAGGGTGGATTTGAACCATGATTAGAAGCCCATAATATAATGCTTCACACTACCAGGGATCTTTTCATATGTTAAATTGCATGTAAAATTTCATTTGAGTCACTGAAACATTGTTGTTATATACTGTGAGTTGCCTATGACTCATAGTAACCTGTGTACAGCAGCCCTAAACCCTGCTCTATCCTGTGCCAATCTTATTGTCTCTGACACATCTACCCCCATTACCCCAGTCACTGAATCAGTCTATCTCATCAAATGTCGTCCTCTCCTACGCTGTCCCTCCACCCTCCCAAGCATGACATTCCTCTCCAAGGATTGGTGCCACTTTGTAACATATGCAAAGTATGTTAGACAAAGCTTCATAATCTTTGCCTCCAAGGAGTAGCCTGATCTTACCCTCTTTAGGACAAACCTGTTTGTTTTCCTACCCGTCCATGGTATATTCAATACTCTTCTCCAGTACCATAGCTCAAAGACATAATTTCCTTTTATCATCCCCACTCATTTTCCAGCTTTCTGTTGTATAGCAAGTAATTGCAAAGAGTATGGCCTGTATCAGGTGCACCTTAGTCTCCAAACTGACATCATTGCTTTTTAGTACTTTGGAGAGGTCTCTGACAGCAGACTTTCCCAGCGCAATTTTTTTAATTTTCTGGCTACTTGATTATATTTCCTTTAAAAAAAAAAAACAACAACCAAACCAGTTTTACTCCTTAAACCAACCCAGAGAAGAGTGAAGTTGAAAAGCATTTACTATCCAATCACCTATTTTTGGGGGCATGAATATAGATATGGAAAAACAAAAAGGCAAAGAGAGTGTTACTTTGCTCAGTGAGTAGTTAGCATGTGGAACTTATTTTTCTCTGAAGTGTTATAGACTGAAAAACACAATTGTTCAGGTAGATTGTGCATATGACTGTCTACAGCTACTCTGTTCAAAAGGTGAATAAGTTAGCCATGTATAATTTTTAAAAGTTAAAGGAAAGAATAAAAACATCCAGAATTGGCAAAGATGAAAATATCTTGCCACAAAACATCAGGAATTCTATGACCAGAAACTCTAACATCAAATTTGTAAAATAAGAATTTGCTTGGTGTTTGGAATTGGAGTCATTCCTGAATAAGGTTGTGAGACTGCCCTGGCAAGTCTTTGATTGACTCTCGGCTCTTTCTACTCCTTCCTTTTCCCAAATACACATTGTCGCATTCCTTCTGTCTTGGCCATGAAGGGTCCCTCTGTCCCTGATGGAGTTACTCTTTTCATAGCTTCTGGATCTAAGTTTGAGTTTCCTAAAAAATAACTTGAAACTGGGGAGGAGGGTAGAGAAAATAGTGCAACAATGAATGAATGAAAACCCAGAATCTCTGTAAATGATCATTAAAATTAATAAAATTTAATAATTTTTTAAAAAAAGAACTTGAGAGCAGAAAATCTCTAATCTTATTATTATATAATGATAATGGTGCAATAGTCAAGAAGCAAAACAATAACAACAAAAAAGTTTTTAAAAAAACCAACCCAACCTATTGCTGTTGAGTTGGAAACAGTTCCTAGTTGACCCACTAGATTTCTGATACTGTAAATCAAACTGGTGGAGATTGTCCACTTTCTCCCACTGAGCTACTTGGTGGATTCAAACTGGCAGAGAGATGTGGTCTTTAGGTTAGTGGCACAACTCCCTATGAACCAGGGCTCCTGAGCTCCATGGTTTGTTGATAATCCAACAGTAAGGGTAATTTTGAGTTATGATTAAAAGTAGCACCAAAAGTAGGCATTACCTTCGCTCAATGCTGCTGTTTTGGGAATACAAAACAAAGATATAAGATCATTCTACTGAGCAGATTAGCATTGTGTGTGAACCTTGTACATGGGATAGGGAGGAGAAGATATCCTAGGACTCGACCCTCATTTTATTTGAGGCTCTATTATACATCCTTCCTACAAATCCTTGCTGCATTTCAGCCTCATTGAACCTATACCACTTCCTTCCCCTGTTAAACATGACGGATGTGGCCAGCAAAGCCCGTGACTTAACTGAGTTTCTCTTTTCCTCAGTGATTGGATTTGACTCTGATTTTATTTCCACATGCAGAGAACACAGATCAATCATCTGCTGGACTTAACACAATTGAAGCCCTTATCTCCTGTCTACTTTCTGCCAACCTGAGGAGCGGCATGTGTGCACAACCCAGAGAGGGAGAGCAAACACTTTAAATATGAGTCTGTATAGTCATCTCATATGGAGAACAAGACATATGTCAAGAATTGCCTTCCTTCCTGTTTTCATTTGAAATCGCAACCCAAGAGTCATTAAAGCTGAGGAAAACATGTAAGCAGTACCAGACCCTCTTATTGCTAGGTCTCAGCTTGCAGCTGTGCCCTCCTTGGTGTCATCATCTTCACCACTGGGAGGTCTCCTGATCCCTTTGGCCTTGGTTTTTAGCCACTTGCCTCATGTCTCTTTTTGCTATCGATATTTTTCTAGTTTAATCATTGGCCCTCAATGCTTTGGACCTCTCAACTCTTCTATTCAAATTCTTTTGGTCCACTCTAGTCTGCACTGGTACTTACTCTGACAGCCCTGTGATGCTCAATCCTTTCCCTAACATTTCTATCCTGTCTCCAGCTACTCTGGTCTTCTTCTGTCCATGCGTGTTCTAAATTATACAGGCCACATAGTACCCTTTAAGAGCTCAGAGTTCAGACATCTTTTGGTGAATGTGTAGTGCCCACCCAGACTGATCTAGGAATTGGCATAAAATTCAGGGTAATAGGGACTTTGGGGTCTATTTTGTTTTCTCTTATCTTACCATTCACTGTGTGATTTGTCCTGTGTTATTCTTAGTTGTCAACTCTGGAGAGTTTATAGAGAATGAATTTTTGAAAAAACACATTACATAGCTATAACACAAACATCACCAAAACTGTGAGAATGGCATAAAACTGGGTAATGTTGTACACAAGGGTCATTGTGAATGGGAACCGACTAAATGGCACCTGACTCACAAATGTTCCTGGGAAGCCAGACAGCTAGACCTTACATTCATGCTGCCACGAACATCCTCCATCACACTGTAGGGTGGAAATGTCATCATAGATCTTAAACATGAGGCTTAAACTACCACAAGCTCTCTCATAGTCACCAGCTTGCCACCATGCTACACAGTCACTTTCTCACATTGATCACTTCTGATTCCAAGTCAGATGGCCTTTGTGACAAGAGATCCTGGACACGCTAATGTTGTGGACTTTGTTTTGAGGAAGCCGGATTCGTGATAAGAAAAGCTACCAAAGTAGAAAGAGTATCCAAAGATGTCACTTGACTATTAATGAAGAACACCCAATGCACCATGAAAATGTCATTAGCAAGCTGGCAAACTGGACAGAAAGGAAAATGTCCTTTACAGACTCAGTCAGAAATCCAGCTTGTAACTACTATGCTGGGTTAGCAATCAGAGGCACTTGGGAATACTGTTGTTCTTCTTGTTGCAATCTGTATAGTCAGAACTGACCCTTAGCTGACCCTCTGGCAGGTTTTCAGAGGCAGTTATTTGCATGGGAGGAGACTGACCATCCTTCTCCCATGGAGCAGCTGGTGGCCTCAAACCACATGCCTTAGGGATTGCAGCACAGCTTCTTGCCAGTAGGTCATTGTTTATCCATCCTTGGTGCTTCTCCTATGCTCAGCATGTCTAGTGTTCTTAAGAGATAAGTCCATTTTTATTACTTCTTTATCAACACTATTAAGAAATTTTCTTCTCCAGCTCCCCTAAACTCCCATCCTCCATCATAATTTCTTATTGCACATGCATGTTTGGAAGGTAGCTGTCACACTCTCACTCCATGGCTAAATTTAATTTCCTCATATAATGCCATTGAGTCAGTTTCAATTCATGGCCCCTTATATATTACAGAGAGAACTACTACCAGGAGTTTCCTTGGCTGTAATTTTTACAGAAACAGATAATCAGGTTTTTCTCTGCAATACCACTTTTGTTATTGTCACATGCTATCGGGTTGTGTAAGACTCGTAGCAACCCTATGAATGATAAATCTGAATGCTGTCCTATCCTTAATCATCCTCACAATCTCTGCCACATTTGTTGACCCCATTGCTAAAGACACTGTTAATCCACTCATTGAGGGGCTTCCTCTCTTTTCACCTCACCAAACATGATGACCTTCTCCAAGAAATAGCTTCTCCTAAGCAACATGCCCAAAACATGTAAGAAGCAGCTTTATCATCTTTGCCTCTAAGATGCATGTTTGTACCTTCTCCAAGACCTATCTGTTCTTTTGGCAGTTCATGGGATACTCAGTATTCTTCTTCAACACCACACTTCAAAGACATCAATTCTTCTGACCTCCGTATTTATTGTCCAGCTCCCAGGAGCATAGTAAATGATTGAAAAGACCATGGTTGAATCCGATATACCTTAATCCTCAAACTAACATCACTGCTCCTCAAGAACTTTGAGGAGTTCCTGACTACAGACTTTCCACTAAAAGGATTCAAATTGCTAGTTTTGGGTTACTAACTGAGTACAAGCTATTTGTACCAACCTGATAGCTCCTTATATAGTAAAAAGTGTTCATTTCTGTTCTACTTCCTTATCCTAAAGGTCCCAGGGTGGTTGGTTCAAATGATTTGAGCTTCAGGCTTCTTCACTAACCGAAAGGCTGGTAGTTGGAACTCACTGAGCTACACTGCAGAAGATAGCTCTTGACATATTCTCCCATTAAGTATTAGAATAAAATGAAACCAACCCCCTGTCATTTAATCAAATCAGATTCCTTACAGAGTTGAACTTTCCCTTAAGATTTTTAAGGCTATAAATCTTTATGGCAGGAAATTGCCCTGTCTTTCTCCAGTGATGCCATTGGTGACTTAGAATTACCATCATTATGCACATCCAAAAACTTCTCCAACAGGGTAAAAGGGGAAGCCACAGACTGGGGAAAAGTATTTGGTAATGACATGTCAGATAAGGGACTTATATCCAGACTTTATAAAATACTTGAGCACCACAACTAGATAAAGGTAAATAATCCAATAGAAAAATGGGCACAGGATATGAACAGACACTTCACCGAAGAAGACATTCAGATGGCCAACAAGCACATGAAGAAATGTTCAAAATCCCTAGCTCTAAGGGAGATGCAAATTAAGACAATTATGAGATATCAT
>NW_006400255.1:166862-168765 GCF_000299155.1 Elephantulus edwardii | reverse complement strand
AGTGCAACAATGAATGAATGGAAATCCAAAGTCTCTGTACATTTTCATTGAAATTAATAATAAAAAAAAGAATTACCAAAATTTTAGTTAGCAGTCCAGTGCTTGCTTAACTGAAAGCATTAACCTAAATCTCTTTCCATGAAGATTACAACCTACAGAAGAAAATCCTACAGAGAAGTTCTGCTCTGTGCCACATGGGATTTCCATGAGTTGGAATCACTTCCACAGCAACAGGCCTGGTTTTTCTTTTCCTGTTTCACCCCCCAAAAGGGCTACTTACCTTTCTTTACTTGAATTTTTTTAGCTCTTTCTTCACTTACTTTTGCTTTCATGTTACCACTTTCCATTTCCTTTCTCACTCCACACCTACTTTTATGTGTACATTTTTCTTTTTATCCTGATTTAACTTACCAAGCATTTGATTTTTCATTCAATCATTCATTTATAGTTTTCTTTATAATGTTAATAACAACACCCACACTATTGCCACATTCTTCCCACCTCCGCCTGTGAATCTCTTTTCCATTAATCTTTCTATTCTGCCCCTTCCTGCCTTTTGAGCTTTATCCATGGGCCAAATGCTACCTTTTTGTCTTATGTGAATATCATTCTGAGTCCACTCCTAATTTATAGCAGTAGTTTCCAAATGTCATCACCATTTATTGTGTATCCTTTATGGATCCTATCAGTTATACCTGGTTCTGCAACATTCTTAAAACACTCACACGCATGTCACCATGATGTATGCTTCAAGAATGCCTTTTACACTATTATAATGTTATTATAATGTTTTCCCTCCCTCTTTTTAATGAATTTTAATGAAACTTTACAAAGACTTAGGTTTTCCATTCACTCATGACGGCACATAACAACAACAACAACATTGTTGCACTTTTTTCCTTGACCATCACCCCAACCCCCCACTGCCAATTCACTCTTCTCCTTGAAAAGTAAAAGGAAAACTCTTTCATTATTATGCAATCCCTCCTCCCAAGTCCACTCCACTGTGCAGCCTTCAGTCTGGACTCCTGTCATGACCATAATACCTAATCATATACCCCTTTAAACAGTTCCCTCCCCCCTCCGTTTCAATGCAGTATATATCATTCATCCCCTCCTTCTCTGTCTTCCCTCAACCCTGATGTCAGTCCCATTTTACAACAGTGGCCCTATGTAATATTTGACCTTTTGTGACTGAGGTATTTCATTCAACATAATGCCCTCCTGGCTCACCCATTTTGTATAATATTTCATGAGTACCTTGTTTTTCCGGCCAGAGAGGGAGGACAGGAAGCGGCACTGGGCAAGGTCACCTCGGATAACAGCAAAAAGAGGCGTCTTCCAGGTAAAAACCAGCAAAACCCGGCCAGAGAGGGAGGACAGGAAACGGCACTGGGCAAGGTCACCTTGGATAACAGCAAAAAGAGGCGTCTTCGTCTTCCAGAGACGCCTTCCAGGTAAAAACCAGCAAAACCCGGCCAGAGAGGGAGGACAGGAAGCGACACTGGGCAAGGTCACCTCGGATAACAGCAAAAAGAGGCGTCTTCCAGGCATCTTCCAGGTAAAAACCAGCAAAAGCCAGCCATAGAGGGAGGACAGGAAGCAGCACTGCGGCCCTCGGGCCAGAAAGGAAAACACAATCTACACAGGAGTTCTACAGGACAAGTCAACTTCCCTTGGAGACAGTACAACTAAACTTAAGAGACACTGGTCAAAAGGGGAAAAAATGTCAGCAGTTGACATGTTTGGAATCACAGAAGCCAAGAAAGCTTAAGATACAAGCTGTCAGATCATGGGTTGGAGAATGGAAGATATTTTCTGAAGGGACTTGGCAGATGTGAAGGGTTATCTTGGTGGTGGGTGGAGCTGGAAAGGAAGTGGGTCAAGGCTCCGGGCTAGGGGT
>NW_006400255.1:149219-163912 GCF_000299155.1 Elephantulus edwardii | reverse complement strand
TGGAGCGTAGTATTCCATTGTGTGAATATACCACAGCTTCTCTATCCATTCATTTGTTGATGGGCACTTGGGTTGTTTCCAACTCTTTGCTATTGCAAAGCAAGCCATGATAAACATGTGTGTGCATAATCTGCTTGGGTGGCAGTTATGGTTTCTTTAGGGTAAATTTCCAGTAGTGGAATTTCTGGGTCAAGTGATATTTCTATTTGTAACCTTTTGAGAAAGCGCCATACAGCCTTCCACAGTGGTTGCACCATTTTACATTCCCACCAACAGTGAATAAGGGTTCCAGTTTCTCCACAACCTCACCATCATTTGATGTTTGTATTATAATGCTTTTAAACATCTGTGTATGCTGCTGTTGTTGTTAAGTACCATTGAGTAGCTATGACTCATAGCAACCCTGTGTAAAATAGCCCTGAAACCTGCTCTATCCTATGCCAACATTATTGTCTCTGACACACCAACCACAATCGCTGAATTAATCCATCTCATAGAGGGTCTTACTCTTTTGTGCTGTCCCTCCACCCTTCCAAGCATGATGTCCCCCTCCAAGCACTTGTCCCTCCTTGCAACATGACCAAAGTATATCAGACAAAGCCTGAGAATCTGTGCCTCCAAAGAGCAGCCTGGTTTCACCCTTTCTTGGACAAATCTGTCTGTTCACCTGGCAGTCCATGGTATATTCAATACTCTTCTTGAGCACCACAACTCAAAGGCATCAATTCTTCAATCATGCCTAGTAATTGTTCAGCTTTCTGACAAATAGTAAGCATTTGTGAAGTCTATGGCCTGGATCAGGTTCACCTAAGTCTCCAGACTGACGTCTTTGCTCTTTAGTACTCTGGAGAGGTTTCTGACAGCAGGCTTTCCCAATACAATTAATCTTTTGATTTCCTGGAGTTTTGATTTTGGAACCAAGGAAACTAAAGCTGTTAATCTCAATTTCTTCACCATCTATCATTGTACCAACTGGTCCAGTGGTGAGAATCTTCACTGATGTTACGCTTTGATCCATATTGAAGGCTGCAGTCCCTGACCTTCTGAGGCAAGTGCTTCAGATCCTCCTCATTTTCAGCAAGGAAATTTGTGTCATCTGCATAATATAGGTTGTTGATGAGTCTTCCTCCAATACTGATGCCACATTCCTCCTCATAGAGCCCAGTCTCCCAGATGATCTGTTCTGCATATAGATTGAAAAGCTATAGAGATAGGATGCATCCTTGTGACATAAAATGTAAAGTTAGAAATAGAGAATTTCCAAACTTAGAAATAGAAGTATATAGACTTTTATAATCTTCTTTAACCATTAATTCTAAAGTATTAGAAAGTTGTCTAAACTTTGAAAATAGATTACAAAAGTATGTAAACTCATTGTTGTCAAGTCAGAGTCACAGCTGGCCCTCCACTGGGTTTCCAAGGCTGTACCTAGCACAGGAAGACATTGCCGCTTTCTACCACATAGTTGTTGGTAGGTTTGAACTTCCAGAGAGGCATAGCCTGTGGGTTAACAACACAGCTGTAGACTAGGCCACTAAATTTCTGCAGAAGTATGTGAAGTGGGGCATACATAGCTTCCCATCATTAGACTGTGCACTTGGCTTTGTGAAAATAAAATATAATATTAATCAGATTGTTAGCTGTTCTGCAGGAGGAGGACGGGCAATCTCCTCCTGTGCAATTAATCGCCTCTGAAAACCTGCCAGAGGGTCATCTATGGGTCAGTGCCAACTAGACAGTACACAACAATATAAATTAACAAAACAAAAATATGTAATTAAACAACTCCCATGATTATTAATTCATTGACTTGACCTTGAGGCATGTAGTAAGCAAGAGTATAAATCATACAGCACTTTTTAAACTAGCAGTAAAACATACCAATTATAGATGAACATGACAGCACCCACATAGAAACTATAAACTCATGGATGTCTGCTTATTTTCAGAGACGACAGAAGTAAAAGGTCTCTCTGACTTTCTAGCTGAAGACTGAGGAGGCTGCCGAGAGAGTGCTCACCACAGTCAATCTTACTCTCTAACTACAGGAACCTCCCCTGAGTTTCAAAGTGTGCTGAAGTCTCCTCCTCAAGACCACTTATTAAGGGTAAAAGTCGTAAGCCTAAATATCTGAAAGCTAATGTTTACACTGGAATTGCAATTATTAATTCTGCTTTTCTAACACAAAGAATGGCTTGTGGTCTTAAAATACATTCTTTGCCATGACTACACTGCAATAAACAAAATAAATTTATGAATGATAGACCTGAGCATCTCTATTTCTAAAATAAAATCCTCTAGGACACTGCTTTTTGTCATTTTCCCAGCCCCGATACATTCTACTCACCCCTTACATCAGAACACCCCGGGCAAATAAGCAGAGCTAAGGATTCAAGGATGAAAGAGAAGCAATTCCTGGCCTCAGGAAGCAGGATGCATATGCAAAGTATTACAATACAATACAATACAATCTAGAAAATAGAATAACAATGAAATGTAAAGGTTGTTATGGATACCCACTCTGCATATGCAGTTATAATTTCAATCTGAATTACTGGGTAGTTTGTTAGCAAGAGTATTATTTGTGGCAAGAGATAATGCATCCTCTCTTTTTCTTCTCTCTCCTTTTTTGCTGACAGCATGATCTTTCCCACTCTCCCCCTTTCTTTCTTTTTCATTTTAACTCATTTGCATGCCCCACCTTTCAGTAGCAATGCCTCTGTCTTATTACCTTAATAAAACCTTTTCACTTGATTTGCTAAAAAAACCCACAAACAACCAAAAACTCATTAAAGTTCTGTTCAATATTTGGATTAAATGTTCTTGGTTATACATTCCTTAGCATTTCCAGTATTTTCTTACTAACTGCAGAGCATTTTATTTTCACAGCAATTAAACTGAAAGATTAAATCTCACTCTTTTCCTTACCACCTTCTAAGGTAGCAGAGGAATATAACACAAGGTTTTGTTAAAAACAAAACAAAACAAAAAACCAACCAGCTCAAAAGACTATTGGAAAAAATAGCTTAAGAATGAACACTTAATGGAGAATCAATAGACATTTATCAAGTTTCAAAAGTGGGCACAATAAGCCAGCACCTCTTATAAGAACTATCAGACTGTGTTGTGTGCTGAGTTGAAACCTACCTGATCCTCCAGTGGGTTTTCAGAGACAGGAAGTCACACAGGTGGAGATTGTCCATCCTTCTCCCATGAAGCAGCTGGTAGATTTGGACAGCAAGCCTTTGAGACTGCAGTGCAATTTCTTACCACTAGGCCATCATCTCTCCCTTCAAACCGTAGAAATCCATAACCCACAGTCTTTACAATCATGTGTGTAACCAAAATCATCCAGACATTGTGATGGAGTGATTTTCTCCTCAAAGTCTTTAAGCACAAGGCACAGGAGTGCAAATAATCAGATTCATTATTCTCCATGTACTATTTTAAAATAGGCAAAGGGGCAAGCATGCTGAACATTTTAGATGAGTGAGTTAAAACACTTGTTGCATTGGAAGATTTCTGATGAACCATTTCTAAAAAAAAAGTGAAAACATTAGAGTTCATATTCAGCTATAAATGATGCAGTATTTGAAAAGTGAGTGAGGGGAGATGTAGAATAAAACGAACAAACAAAAACATAAAAAGGACAGGTATATTGGTTCTATAGAGACTAACTGAAGCCTGAAGAATATGACCTCTGGTCACATAGCAAAACTGGAGCAAAATCTACCTCCATGGCTCACATTTCAGTCAAACAAAATAGACAGGTTTGTAAGCTGGCCAATACACCTTATAAGGCATTGGCTGGCTCATTAGAATACACAACTCAATATGGTCAAAAGAGCACCATTCCCCCCCCCCCCAATAGAAACATTAAAGGAAATGAAGATTAAACATGGATGAATTAATACACGATTTTTCTAGAATAGCTCAGTGTCCTCTGTGTGATGAATGCGACACTCCAAGTCTAGTCCTGTTGTAAACCTGCAGCCTGAACCAGATTCCACACCTACTTCCATGGGGTTTTCCTCCTCCTCCTTCTCCTCCTCTTCCTCCTTTCAATTTTGTGTGTAAACCTGAATTAGTTATGGTTCTCATTTGTTGGACCAAATACTAGATGCTGTTCCACAAGTGAATCTATTATAATCAAGTGTAATCATCATCCATAATGAAATATAATATAGTCTAACAAATCAATTGTGAAGGCAAAAAAAGTTAGAAATGGAAATAACCATTTGATCCAGCAAACCCACTATTGTCTATCCTAAAGCAATAAAAACTAAAATATGAACATATGTTTGAACACATTCACAATTATTGCAACATTATTTATCATAAAGAGATGGAAACAATCTAGGCATACATCAACAAATGAGTAGATAAAAAACTGTTACATATATACTATGAAACTATACAATATGTAACAGTAAAATAACAATGATAATTTTAAAAAATCACATAATACAAATGAAACATTATGTTGAGTTAAATAAGTCAGTCATAAGAAGACAAGTATTTTATAATTTCACTAATAGAAAAAGGAAAAGAAAAGTTTACACACAGAGAGAAACATTCTTAGATGGTAACTAGGGAGAGAAAGCAGGGAGAAGAGAACTTCTCTAACAGGGTAAAAATGAAAGCCACAGAATGGGAAAAAATATCTGGTAATGACTTGTCTGATAAGGGACCTGTATCTAGAATTTATAAAATACCCCAGCACCACAGCAAGTAAAGATAAACAACCTAATTGAAAAATGGGAACAGGACATGAACAGACACTTCACCACAGAAGACATTCAGATGGTAAAAAAACACAGGAAAAAAATGTTTAAAATTCCCAGCTCTAAGAGAGATGTAAATCAAAACAACTATGAGATATCATATCACCCCAGTAAGAAGAACAAAATTCAACAGAGCAGCAAACAACAAATGCTGGCTAGGTTGTGGAGAAATTGAAACTCTTATTCACTGTTGGTGGGAGTATAAAACGGTACAACCACTATGGAAGGCAGTACGGCGCTTTCTCAAAAAGTTGGAAATAGATATACTATTTGACCCAACAATTCCACTACTGAGAATATACCCTAAAGAAACCAGAATTGCCACCCAAGCAAACACATGCACACCCATGTTTATTACTGCTTTGTTCACAATAACAAAGAGATGGAAAAAATCCAAGCACCCATCAACAAAAGAATGAATAGAGAAACTATGGTATAGTCACAAAATGGAATACATTGCATCTCTATAATCTTTCATTAAAATAAATCTCAATTAAAAAAACCCAAAAGTAATACACTCTGCTTGTAAAAAATATCAAACATTACAAAACTATTTAACATAGCAAGTGAAAAATCTTCTATATTTTCAGCCCTCCAGGAGAAAAAGACGGTGCCAACAGATTTTTATAAAATATACCTATTTCCCCCTTATCTTAGTTCCTTATTTTTCAATGCAGCATAGTATTCCAAGTAAACTAAAACTGTTAACTATCTCAATCTCTGCACAATCCACACTGATGCTGCCAATTGGCCCAGTGGTGAGAATCTTTGTTTTCTTGATGTTGAGCTTCAATCCATATTGAAGCCTGCAGTCCTTGACCGTCTGCAGCAAGTGGTTTAGGTCTCCTCAGTTTCAGCAAGCAGGGTTGTGTCATCTGCATAACGCAGGTTGTTGATGACTCTTCCACCAATCCTGATTCCTCCTCGTCCAGCTCAGTGTCTCGGATGATCTGTTCTGCATACAGATTGAAAAGATATGGAGACAAAATACATCCCTGACGGACCCCCTTCTTGATTTTGAACCATGTAGTGTCTCATTGCTCTGTTCTGATGACTGCCTCTTGGTCCAAGGATAGGTTTCGCATTAGCACAATCAAATGTTCTGGGATTCCCATTCTTCTCAGAGTCAGCCATAGCTTGTTGTGATCCACACAGTTAAAAGCCTTTGCATAGTTAATGAAGCACAGATAGACATTCCTCTGGTACTCTCTGCTTTCTGCCAAAATCCATCTAACATTAGCTATAATAACCCTAATACCATGACCTCTTCTAAATTCAGCCTGCACATCTGGCAGTTCTCTGGTGACATATTGCTCCAAATGTTTTTGGATAATTTTCAGCAGAATCTTGTTTGCATGTGATATTAATGATATTGTTCAATAATTTCCACACTCTGTTGGGTCATCCTTCTTTGGAATGGGAACAAATATCAATCTCTTCCAGTCAGTTGGCCAGCTGGCTGTCCTCCAGCTTTCTTGGTACAACCAGGGATGTGTCTATCTCCATACCTTTTCAATCTTTATGCAGAGCAGATTATCTGGGAGGCTGGGCTCTATGAGGAGAAGTGCGGCATCAGGATTGGAGATAGTCTCATCAACAATCTGTGTTATGCAGATGACACAGCTCTGCTTGCTGAAACTGAGTAGGACCTGACGTGCTTGCTGTGGAAGGTCAGGGACTGCAGTCTTCCGTGTGGACTGAGGCTCAATATAAAGAAAACAAAGATTCTCACCACTGGTCTGATTGGCAGCATCATGATGGATGGTAAAGAGATTGATATTGCTCAGTTTCTGTTTGCCTGGCTCCACAGTCAACACTCTTGGCACCAGCAGCCAGGAAATTAAAGATGTATTGCGATGGGAAAGTCTACAGTTAGAGACCTCTCTAAAGTGCTGAAAAGAAACAATGTCAGTCTGGAGATACAGGCTATGGTCTTTGTAATCACTTGTTATGCATCAGACAATGACTAGGGATAATAGAAGGATGGCTTTGAGCTGTGGTGTTGGAGAAGAGTATTGAATATACCATGGACTGCTAGGAAAACAAACATGTTTGTCCTGGAGAGGGTGAAGCCATGTTGCTCCTTAGAGGCAAGGATTCTGAAGCTTCTTCTGACATACTTTGGACATGTTGCAAGGAGGGACCAGTCCTTGGGAGGGTGGAGGAGCTCAGGAGAGGAAGACCCTCAATGAGATGGTTTGATTTAGTGACTGGGATATTGGGGGTAGTGATATTGGCACAGGATAGGGCAGGATTTAGGGCTGTTGTACATATGGTTGTTATGAGTAGCAGGTGACTCGATGGCACATAACAACAACAACACGCCTACATTCATATCAGTATATGCTGTAAATATATCCATATATATAGCACAGCCAATAAGGGGCAACATTATATATAAACTTCTTAATCATAACCCATCACCCTGTCGGAATGATTTGCTTGTCCTGGAACCTTGGGACAATAGTTTTAGGGGACATCAAAGTCAACTGGAAGGGAGCTCTGGTGGCCAAGAAGCTGTACTGCAATCCAGAAGGCATGCAGTTTGAATTCACCAGATGTTCTGCTGGAGAAGGAGGGGTGATGTCCTCCTGTGCCTGTCGGATCCTATTAGATGGTACACAACAACAACAAAATAAATCTAAAGTATGTTATTTACCATGACTCTTAGCTTGTTGGGGATGGTAACCAGTACCCATTGTCTGCTCCTGTTGTTCTTACTTTCTAATCCATAGTCAGAATTTGTGAGTGCATCTCCACCCACATTGGTCAGGCTCATGTCCAGATTGGCAATGCCTGCTGGGAGCTCTACTGCATCCAGATGGCCAGATGCCAAATGACAAGACTATTGTTGGAGGACATGACTCCCTCAACACCTTCTTCAGTGAGCCTGGTGCTGTGAGTCATATGTCTAGGGCAGTGTTTGTAGACCTGGAACCCACAGTCATAGATGAAGTTCGCACTGGCACCTACTGCCAGCTTGTCCATCCTGACCAGCTCATCACAGGCAAGGAAGATGCTGTCAATAATTATGCCCATGGTCACTACACCATTGGCAAGGAGATCACTGACCTTGTCTTGGACAGAATTAGAAAACTGGCTGACCTGTGCACAGGTCTTGAGGGCTTCTTGGTTTTCCACAGGTTTGGTGGGGGAACCAGTTCTGGCTTAACATCTCTGTTGATGGAACGCCTATCTGTTGATTATGGCAAGAAGTCCAAACAGGAGTTCTTCATTTAACCAGCCTCCCAGGTTTCTACAGCTGTGGTGGAGACCTATAACTCCATTCTCACCACTCACATTATTCTGGAGCACTCAGATTGTGCTTTCATGGTAGACAATGAGGCCATCTATGACACTTGCTGCAGAAACCTTGATATTGAACGCCCAACCTACACTAACTGCTTTATTAGTCAGATTGTGTCCTTCATCACTGCTTCCCTCAGATTTAATGGTGCCCTGAATGTCAATCTGACAGAATTCCAGACCAACATGGTGCCATATACCCTCTGGCCACATATACCCTTGTTACCTTTGCTAAGAAAGCATACCATGAACAACTTTCTGTAGCAGAGATTATCAACACTTGGTTTAAGACCACCAACCAGATAGTGAAATGTGACCTTTGCTGTGGTTTATACATGGCTTGCTGCCTGTTGTACCGTGGTGATGTGGTTCCCAAAGATGTCGATGCTGCTATTGCCATCATTAAGACCAAAAGCAGCAACTAGTGTGTAGATTGATGTCCCATTGGCTTCAAGGTTGGTTTTAATTACCATCCTCCCATGTGGTACCTGGTGGAGACCTAGGCAAAATACAGTGATCTGTGTGCATGCTGAGCAACACCACAGCCATTGCTGAGGCCTGGGCTCGCCTGGACCACAAGTTTGATCTGATGTATGCCAAGCATGCCTTTGTTCACTGGTACATGGGTGAGTGGATGGAGGTAGGAAAGTTTTCTGAGGCCAATGAGGACATGGCTGGCTTTGAGAAGGATTATGAGGAGGTTGGTGTGGATTCTGTTGAAGGAGAGGGCAAGGAAAAAGGAGAAGAGTTCTAATTGCTTTCAGCCCTTCAGCATGTCACACTCAGAACTGACAAATCTTTCTGGTTAGATTGTCTCTATCAGTGAAACCCTGTCATATTTTTCATGTGTTCTGGTAAGATTTTTTTTCCATCATGTCTCAAAGTAAAAAAAAAAAAAGAGAGAAAAGAAATTTTTAAAAAGTCAACTGGAATACTATAGTCCACAAAGACAATGTTCTATCTCCTCTTTAGTAAGTAATGACTGGGTCTTAAAAGCTTGTAGGTAGTCATTTTGGGTGAAAATATTGGTCTTTCCTTGTTCAGAACAAAGAAGAGGGAATAAAAATAAAGGCGTACAGACACAATTAGTCCACAAAGCTAGTTGGACCACCCTAAAACCAAAAGAACTAGATGGGCCCAACTCCCACAGCCAGTCTTACTAAAAGAAGGTCCTGGACAGAGTGACCCCATCTGGGGCTACTGGTAGGCAGTAACAGCCCCTCTACCAAAGATCACATTTATTTTAAGTGGTGCTTTCACACAAGTACAGATATAGCAGGATTTTTTTTAATAAAATTTTTATTTTATACTAGTTTGCTCACAAAGTTTGTAAACATTGTTTTTCACACTGGATCTTTCCCATTTCCTTTACCTACCCATCAAATTGTGCAATCTTCTGATTACCACCCCGTGCCCATCCTTGCCCCTCTGATTAGCAGGATTTTATAACTACTTTTCCCTTTTGCCCTTTCAGTCTGAGAAACAGTACCTGCTTTCTATCTTCATCCTTTTTTTAAAAAAAAATACTATAATTTCTTCTAAGCTAATAAATCTGATGGAAGGTCACTATGAGTCAGAATTTATTCATTGTCATGGATATTTAACTCAAAGGGAGCTCTGGTGGCCTAGCAGAGTAAGGCGTTGCCCTGCAAACTCACAGGCAGATGGTTCAAATCCATCAGCTGTTGCCTGGAAAAAAGATGGACACTCTGCTCCTGTGCAAATTATAGCCTCTAAAAACTAGCTGGAGGGTCAGCTATGAATTTGAGGGCCAAAGGGTAGAATGAGTTAAATTGTGACCTCCCACCCTAAACATAATTTATACAGTTTAGGGTCTGTGCCTTCTGGAAATGTGTTGCCATTGTTAAGTTAATAAATATCAGTGTAGGATGTGTTTTATGTTAAACCTTTCAAAGTGCTGAAAGAGATTAAACTAACAAAGGAGAAAGGTAAAGATGGGAAAAGAAAGATTACCCAGCCACCTTAAGATTGCCCAAGAGAAGAACTCAAAAAGACTAATACCTTTCTCCAGAGCCAGCCAAGAAGAGCTGCTCTTGATGTGTATGGTCAAGTCAGTACTGATTCATAGCTGATCCTCCAATGGTTTTACAGAGGCTGTAAATTGCCTAGGAGATTGCCTATCTTTCTCCTACAGAGCAGCTGGTAGATTCAAACTGAATGCTTTAGGGTTGGCAGTGAAACTTTTTATCACTAGGCTACAAGAGCTTCACATCCCTAGAGCTAGTGCCCTGAATTCTTCCTAGATCCCTAACTATGAGAAAATAAATTTATGTTTGTCAATGTCACACATCTTGTGGTATTTTTTATTATAGAAGTACTAGTTTCTTGAGACAGGGGATGGTAGAAGGATATAGTTAACTCAGAGTTCCAACTGCCTTACTGAGACCTTGCATCTATGGGCTCTTTCCTTGACCATTACTGGGCAAGGCAAGGGCACAAATGCACATCCAATTATGAGTGATGTAGTTTTGGCTTAATGGTTCCCTATCAGTCTAGCCAAAATGCATTTAGATGTATGCGGCCATCTGAGACTGGTCCATCTCAATCCTTCATTTCCCTTTTCCTCTTTCTTTCTCTTTCTCACTCTCCCTCTCCTTCTCCTTCTCCCTGTTCCATCTTCTATCTCTCTCACCTGCATCATAGTTGGAAGGTTCTCACTGTCTATACCTGCTTCCTCTCACGCATGTCACTTGCTTCCTAAAAGGATCCTAACTGATACAGTGGCTGAAGTGCAAAGAGAAAAATAAAAGAAATTCCTAATGATTAAGTGAGGTAGCTGATTTTAAAAGAAGATTCAGAGCTGACTTAGAGGAGGTAACAACTACTAAGCTAAATTCTGAAAGAACTTTGTCTTAAATAGAAGTAGAAAAATAAAAGCACCAAAACAACCAAATGACAAAACGTTAAAACACCAAAATAGAGAAGTGAGTGAATGTAATGATTCTACAGATTCTACATAAATCCTGATCTTATACTGGAATTTGGCTGTGATAAATAGCTACCTAATTAGGTGGGAGAATATGCTGAGTAATAGAGAAGCTGTGAATTAAATAACAAATCCTGATGTTGAGTTCTACTAATTTTATAAACTATGTAAAATTGGCATGTCACTTAGTTTCCTAAATTTTATCTGTTTTCATTACTTTATGATGTTGATATGATCAGGTGAAATAATTTATTATTTCACTCAATAATTAGTTTTGTGCTCACTATGTAATGTGGGAGAAAGAAGGGCAATCAGCTCCCATGTGATTTACCACCTCTGAAAACCCTCAGCCATGGGTTGGTTCCAACTCAATGGTACACAACAGCAACAATGTAACTCGGGAAGCTTGATAGCATAATTTGCAACCTATGGGGTTGCACCCTAAAAGACAATGTTTTGAATCTATAAGCCATCTGTAGGAGAAAAAGGAACAATCTTTTTCTGTAAAGACTTATTTACAGCTTCATAAATCTGATGGAGGGTCACTATGGGTCAGAATTGACTCAATGTCATGGCTTTTTAAATCAACGGGAGCTCTGATGGCCTGCTGGCAAGGTCTTGCACTGTAAACTCAAAGACACGTGGTTCAAATCCACCAGTTTCTCCCTGGGAGAAAGATGAATAATCTCCTCCTGTACCAATTTATAGCTTCTGAAAACCAACTGTAAGATCTACTATGAGTCAGTTCTGACTCAATGGCACATAAAAACAAGGTGTAACTCAAAGAGCTCTGGTGGCACAGTGGATAAGGGGACAGCTGATAACTGAAGGTCAGCAGTATCAACCTCTCAGCCACTCTGCATGAGAAAACTGTAGGATGTGGAGTTTGCTCTTGTAAGGATTATATACTTGGATACTGTAGGGAGCTCTGTTCCGGTGGATTGGGTTACTATGTACCTCCCATACAGGGTCTGTTTTGTAGCCATTTGACCTGAGCAGTTAACATTCACGATCCTGCAGTCAGAAAACATCACACTCTGTTTAAAGCTCATCTCTCACCACCTTGAAATCCTTAATAATTTTTCCGTGAGGTATCTAAATTGTCAACTTTTTGGTTAGCAGCCTAACTCTTGTGCAGTTGGGGCTCTTTGTAGAAAGCATTAGGTGAACATGATTTGACTCACTTGACAAGCAAGAGATCTGTTGATTTTTTCTTAATTTTGGGGTCAGCAGTGCGATTGGCACAGGATAGAGCAGGGTTTAGGGCTGTTGTACATAGGGTCACTATGAGTAACAAATGACTCGATGGGGCATAACAACAACAACAGCAATTCCCATTCAGTCATTCAATAGATATTTAAAGAGTCCCAACTATGCTATATAGGCATTTATCTCCATACTGAGTTAGAGTAGTTTTTTTCCATAAAAATTTTTCATTTAGAAAAAGTTAATGACAGGGGGGAAAAACCATACATTTAGAAGTTGAATAACACCTCGCTTGAACATGAGTGGGTACAAAAAGAAATAAAAATGAAATAAAAAAAATTTCTTGAAACAAATGACAATGAAAACACAACTTATCAAAACCTCTGGGAAACAGCCAAAACAGTAATCAGAAGTCAATTTATAGCAATAAGCAAATACATCAAAAGGCAGGGAAAAATGACCATTGATTCTCTAACCCAACATCTCCAACAAATATAAAAAGAACAGCAAGAAAACCCGATACCCTGTAAAAAATTAAAATTATAAAAATTAGGGCAGAAATAAATGAAATAGAAAACAGAAAAACAGTTGAAACCATCAACAAAACTAAGATTTTTATTGATCTTTGAAAAGATCAATAAAATTGACAAACCACTAGCATAACTAACAAAAGGAAAGAAGGAAAAGACACAATCCTAATAAAAGATGAAATGAGCAACATCACAACAGAACAAAGTAAAATAAAAAGACTAACAATGGAATATTATGGAAAACTATACTCAAACAAATATGAAAACCTAGAGGATATGGGCAAATACTTAGAAATTCACAATCTACCTAAACTGACACCAACCAAAATTGATCACCTGAACTGACCCATTACAAAGGAAGAAACTGAAAAGGTAATAAAACAACTTCCAACCAAAAAAAACCCCTGGACCAGATGGTTTTACAAGTGAATTTTTTCAAACATTCAGAGAAGAACTGTCACCAATTCTACATAAACTATTTCAGAAAATAGAAAAAGATGGAATTCTCCCAGACTCATTCTATGAAGCAAACATATCCTAGATACCAAAACCAGGTAAAACACTACCAAAATAGAAAACTATAGGCCAATATCTCTCATGAACATAGATTCAAAAATCCTGAATAAAATTCTGGCCAATAGAATCCAACAACACAACAAAAAAAAATTCACCATGAACAAGTGGAATTCATAACAGGTATGTAAGGATGGTTGAACACAAGAAAAATAATCAGTGTAATTCATCACATTAACAAAGCAAAGAACAAGAACCACATGATCCTATCAATTGATGCTGAAAAAGCCTTTGACAAAATCCAACATCCTTTCCTAATTAAAATTCTCAGCAAAATAGGATTAGAGGGGAATTTCTTCAACATAGTAAAAAAGTATATATGCAAACCTGAGAGCAAATACTGTTCTCAATAGAGAGAGATTAAAGGCACTCCCCTTGAGAACAGGAACTAGGCAAGGATGCCCACCATCACCTCTCCTATTCAATATGGTATTGGAAGTCTTAGTGATAGCAATAAGGCAAAAGAAGAAAATAAGAGGTATCCAAATTGACAAAGAGGAGGTAAAATTATCTCTATATGCAGATGATATGATAGTATACCTAGAAAACCCTAAAGACGCAGCAAGAAAACTATTGGACATAGTTGACCAATTCAGCAAAGTGGCAGGATACAAGATCAACATACAAACATCAATTGGATTTCTCTATGGTGACAAAGAGAATACAGAACTGGAGCTAAGAAAAACAATATCCTTCACAATAGCTAATTGGGAGTAAATCTAACCAGAAGTACAAAGTATCTATTAAAATGAAATTATAAAACATTACTACAAGAAACAAAAAGAGACCTAGAGACTATAGCTTGCTTATGGATAGGAAGACTCAATTTTGTGAAAATGACAATACTACCAAAGGCTATTTATATGTTCAGTACAATCCCAATACAAATACCAATTCCATTCATCAATGAGATGGAAAAGGCAATCTCCAATTTCATTTGGAATGGAAAGAGACCCCTAATAAGCAAAACACTCCTTAAAAGGAGACACAAGGTAGAAGGCATCTCCCTGATTTCAAATCCTACTATACTGCCATAGTGTTCAAGACAGTATTGTACTGGTACAATGACAGACACATAGATCAATGGAATAGAATAGAGAACCCAGAAATCAACCCATCTACCTATGGGTAATTGATTTTTGACAAAGAGATTAAATAAGTTAACGACGACCTTTTTTAACAAATGGTGCTGGCAAAATTGGAAAACAAAAACCAACTCAAAATGGATCATGGACCTACAAATAAAACCAAGGACTATACATTTCATTAAAGAAAAGCTTAGAAGAACTCTAGATGTCCTAATACACAACATAAACAGTCTTCCAAGCATCCTGAAAAACCTACAAC
>NW_006400255.1:140982-144019 GCF_000299155.1 Elephantulus edwardii | reverse complement strand
AAAACATTGACTTAAAAAATAATGCCTTAGTCTGAAGGTTTGCAAAGGTACCTACCTGCCTAAGAGGAGGAATGACCTAAATTTGTATTTACAAATCATTGTCAGTTGACATGAGTAGGTAAAATGGAATGGGTTGATGTATATAAATCACTGTCAGCTGGTCTAAAACAGTGGAATTTTCCTTACTAATTATGTCAAACCAACTACAGTTTGAGATAAAGTAATGTCCTCATTCTGTAGGTTATTTGGTCTAAATTTTAGTGAAAAAACGGAATACTGTAAGTGGCCTTTAAAGACTGTATAATTACCCAGGACTGCCTCTAAATAGCACCACACTTTCTAGGCCACTCTATATACACTTAACTGCCTTAAATGTCATAGACTAATTATGAGTTACAAATTCAATAAGAGGGGCAATGGTTAAGGGAATAAAAAAAGCTTTACAGAGGAAAAATCATTATTTTTCTTCTCTTTCCCTGTGAGTCTAAATTTACCTGCCATTTCTAATACACAGATAAAGAACTCAGGTAATAAAAGTTATCAAGAAATAATGCATTGTATTAACATTTCAAAGGACTGCCTCAGTACAATCACCTTTGCCCTAGACTTCTCTCTTCAACATCATTTTGTTTCCTTTCCCCCAAACCTGACAAATTTATTGGATTCCTGATGAGATTACTTTTAACTCCTACAACCTCCTTTTGCTCATCCCAAACTTGACTAACGTGTGACCTTTTTTGATTAAGTTATTGAAAGGCATTAATGGTTTTATTGCTTCTGATAGACAACACATTCCAAATGCACTGTGGCATTTATCAAGGTCTTGTTAGCTTGGACAGAAATTGCTTCCAGCATGGATTTAAACTCAACAAACTAATTTAAGTCTTTACGTCCTTAAGTAGAATCAGTTCAACTCCAACCATCCTGTCTAATAATCTACTAATATATTTGTTTTCATATCTGCAGCAAGAAGAGACACACAGAATTAAGCAATATTTAGCAAAGTTGTAAAGTATTGAGGTTTCAGGAAAGCAGATAATTTATCTACAGCTCTGATAAAGTTTGGGCAATAAACTCCATTAAAAGTCTGGGGTTTACTGTCCTATTCAGTGGCTTTGGATTAGGGAAGGAGGTTGACAGGAAGTTGCTTTCACCTTTGAGTTTTATATTACTTTTCCCTTAACCTCAATCAACTAGTATATCTATTTGGAGCCCCTGGTGTGCAAGCAGTTCAGATGCTAACTGAAAGTATGAAAATCTAGTTGTAAACAATTGGTCACAGAAAACCCTACAGAGTGCAGTTCTACATTGAAATAAATGAGGTCAGCCTGAGTAGGAACTGACTTAATGGTGAGCAATTATATCTATTTCTGGTAAATGCAAAGACTAAAGAAAGACATTTATGTTCATTTAAATAATTGGAAATTGATCCAGTACTCTAATCTTTTCTCTTTTAAATGATCTTTTCATCTTTGTTCAAGTAGCCTCAAGAGGTTTGAGAAGAGTCTTGTCTTAGAAGTTAGTGATCTAAAATGATTTCTAATAGATGTCTGACCTTGAATAAATGTCTTAATCTCTTATCTTGGGGTAATGTCATCTTTGGTAAAATTGAGAGAACATCATTGACTGCTTCAAAGACAACATTTGATCTAGATGAAGGCCTCCTCCATGATTGAAATGTGGTTACTTAGTTAGGAAGAAATCGAACTCAAACTATTGACCTGTGTTCTTGCCTTGTTCCAATAATCCTCTTTACCTTGAGACCATGAAGGTCTATAGCTTTCTCCACAAAGGTGAGAGAAGTGTGTTGCATCATTGTGGAAAGTAGAATTTTCCTGCAAAGCCAAAATTCTCAAGTTCTGAAAGCAAAATGCCTTTTGTGATTAAAGTCAAAGTAAAAAATCATCCTAGGTTTTAAAAGAAAGTGATGCATAGGAAAATCTCTGGGTAAAAGGAAACAAAGGATGGCTGAATATACAAATAGTTCTTAATGCTTTTTCCCTTGGTCCTGCCATTTCCCCATAAATCTTCCCTCATTTTAACTTCTATTATCATTGTTAATGTTGGTTCAGTGATATTAGACCTCTTACGTTGTTGTTAGGAACCATCAAGTCAAGTATGACTCATAGTAACCCTATGAACAACAGATCTCTTTTCTGTGCCATTCTCATAATCTCTGACACAATTGATCCTGTTGTGGCAGTCACTTTTAAATCCATCTCATTGAAGTCTTCCTTTCTTTCACTGACCCTCCATCTTTCTAAACATGATGTCCTTTCCCAAGGAATATCCTCTCCCAGGAACATTCTTATTCAACTAATATTTACCGAGAGCTCCCAGCTCTCTGTGGAACAGAGATCTTAAGGTATTACGGCTTCAGTGCCTGTTTGAAAAAACATACGGCTTAGTAGGATAAGTCAGTGAGGTACAGGAATAATTACAGTAAAATGGAATAGGTTATAATGGAATAGATCCATGAAAGGTAATCTAAAGCACAAGAAGGAAAACTAGCTCTTATGGAGTTTCACAGAGTAGGGAACTTTTATGCTGTATCTTGAAGAATAAATTGGTATTCTAAGAAATCTAGTCTCTCTCTCTAATGTTGTGGTTAATTCCTTCCTATTTACCTCTGTATACTCCTTGAAGGTAAGGACTATCTTTTTATCCTTTGCTCCATGCGCCTTTCATGTTTCTGGGCACCACTGTCGATAGGTGCTGTTGAGTTTTGACTTCATAAAACAGAATGAAGCACTTCCTGTGCCATTTTCACAATCATTACTATAATTTAGTTTGTTACTGCAGTCAGTGTCAATATATCTTGTTGAAGGGCTTCCTATTTTTTGATGAACTGGCCCCTTGAGATAACGTATCTGAAGGAGAAGGCAAAGTCTTAACATTCTCCCTTCTAAGGAGTGCTCTGGATGTACTTCCAAGATAGGTTGTGGCAGCCTGTGCATATTCAACACACTTCACACTTAAAGTGTCAATTGTTGTTGTTATGTGCCATCGAGTTGCTTACGACTCATAGAGATCCTAT
>NW_006400255.1:138702-140107 GCF_000299155.1 Elephantulus edwardii | reverse complement strand
CCAATTTTGAACCATGCAGTGTTTCCCTGCTCTGTTCTGACAACTACCTAGATCTTTCTTATTCATTATCTAGGTTTCATATGCATATGAGGCAACTGAAAATACTGTGACTTGGGACAGATGCACCTTAGTTCTTTCAATGGCATAGTTGGTTTTGAACATTTTAGAAGAAGTTTTGCAGCAGGTATGTCCAATGTAACAAGTCATTCCATTGTGTTGATTATTGATGCAAGGAAAATGAAATCATGGAGTACTTTAATCTTTTCTTTGCTTATCATATTGTTTCTTGGCCCACTTACTTGTGAGGATTTTTTCCCCCTTGATGTTGAAAGGCAATCCATCCTGCAGGCTGTATTTTCTATGTTGTTCATCAGCATGTGCTTCAAGTCTTTTTCACTTTTAGCAAGCAAAGTTGTGTCATCTTACTACAAATAGTTAATGCATCCTCTTTTAATTATCTTATATTAATTTATGTTAATTAAATAAAAAGTTGTTGTTGTTGTTGTTATGTGCCATTGAGTCACTTGTGATTCATAGCAACCCTATGTACAACAGCCCTAAACCCTGTTCTCTCCCTTGCTAATCTTATTCACATCAACACGCCCATCCCCATTACCCCAGTCACTGAATCAATCCATCTCATCAAGGGTCTTCCTCTCCTGTGCTGTCCCTCTACCCTCCCAACATGACGTCCCACTCCAAGGACTGATCCTGCCTTGCAACATGTCCAGTGTAAGTCAGATGGAGCTTCAGAATCCTTGCCTCCAAGGAGCAGCCTGGATTCATTCTCTCCAGGATGAACTTATTTGTTCTACTAGCAGTAATGAATGTTAAAAGTGGCCAAGTATCTTTGGTACCAACTTTGGTGATTGCCCAACGTATCAGATTGTTTACACAGCATACAGGTTGAATGCATAGTATAAAGGTAGAGCTTGATGTTTCCTGATTTTAAAACATGCAGTGTGCCCTTTCTCTGTTGCAATAATTGCCTCTTGGTGTATCTATATACAGATTTTGTATAAGTGCAATTAAGTGTTCTAGAATTCCTATTCTTCAGAATATTATTCATAACTTGTTTTAATCTACACAATTGAATGCTTTTGAATAAGCAGTGAAACATGGATATTCTTCATCTGGAATTTTTCACTTTCAGTCAAATATATTTAACATCAGCACTGATATTTCTGGTTACACATTCTATTCTGAATCTTGCTTGAATTTCTGGTATTCTCTCCATACACTGTTTCAATAATTTTTAAAAAATATCTTAAACAGATTCATCCTGGAAAGGGTTAAACCAGGTGGCTCCTTGGAGGCAAGGATTCTGAGGCGCCATCTAACATACTTTGGACATGTTGTGAGGAGAGACCGATCCTTAGAGAGGGACATCATGCTTGGGAGGGTG
>NW_006400255.1:137569-138602 GCF_000299155.1 Elephantulus edwardii | reverse complement strand
CTGTGAGATATCATCTCACCCCAGTAAGAATAGCAAAACTTAACAAAGCAGCAAATATCAACTGCTGGCAAGGTTGTGGAGAAACTGGAACTCTTATCACTGTTGGTGGGAGTGTAAAATGGTACAACCACTATGGAAGGCTGTATGGCACTCTCTCAAAAAATTGCAAATAGAAACGCCATTTGACCCAGCAGTTCCACTACTGGGAATATTCTCTAAAGAAACTATAACTACCACCCAGGCAGATATATGCATACCCATGTTTATTGTGGCTTTGTTTACAATAGCAAAGAGTTGGAAACAACCTAACTGCCCATCAACAAATCAATGGATAGAGAAGCTGTTGTATATTCACACAATGGAATACTATGCTGCATTGAAATACAAGGAACTCATGAAACATTATTCAAAATAGGTGACTTTGGAGGACATTATGTTGAGTGAAATGTCTCAGTTACAAAAGGACAAATACTGCATAATGCCACTGTTGTAGAATGGAACTGACATCAGGGTTGGCCTGAGACTGATAAAGATTGGATTAATTATGTATACTGCATTGAAACAGATGAGGGAGAGAACTGTTTAAAAGCGATATATGATTGGGTATTACGGTCATGATAAGAGCCCAGAGTGAAGGTTGCATAGTGGAGTGTACTTGGGTCAGGGGGTTGGTGGGGAGGGAGGATTGTATACCAATGAAAGAATTTTTCTTTTAATTTTCAGAGAGAAGAGCAAACCTGGGGGGGGGTGGCTGCAAGAAAAAAAATGCAACCATGAATGAATAGAAATCCAAAGCCTCTGTAAATGTTCATTAAAATTAATAATAATTTTTAAAAGTTAATGACATTTTTCAATTTCATTTTGCCAATGAATGTAGCTGGTTCTAATCTGCTATATTTCTATGAGAAGTATGACAAGATGAGAATCAAAACATTGACTTAATCGACAACACTACTATAGTGCTGGGAGACCTCAATACACCCCTCTCAAGAAAAGATAGAACTACCAGAAAAAAACTCAACAGAGATACTGA
>NW_006400255.1:127269-137469 GCF_000299155.1 Elephantulus edwardii | reverse complement strand
CTGGGATAATTGGGATGGGAGTGTCAGAGACAGTGCGATTGGCACAGGACAGAACGGAGTTTAGGGCTGTTGTACATAGGGTCCCTATGAGTCGCAAGCAACTCGATGGCACATAACAACAACAACAACAAATCAAAATTTTACGTGCTTGTGACATTAATGATTCTATTGGATCACTTTTCTTGGAAATGGGTAAAATATATGATTCTCTTCCTGCCAGTTGGCAAGATAATTATCTCCCAAATTTCATAACAAAGACAGTGAGTGCTTCCAGTTATCATTCTCTTATTGAAATATTTCCATTCGTATTCTATAAATTTCTGGAGTCTTGTTTTTCACCAATGTCTTCATTATCATTTGACTTCTTCCTTTTGTATCTTTGGCTCTCTATCATTTGCTCCTTCTTGACATTATTCTTTTGAAAACCTTGGCTAGTAAATAAAGAAAAGAAGGTAAGAAAAACAACTGGAGGGAAAATCCAAAGTCCAAAATATTTTAAATAATTTCATTAAAATGTAATACTTGCTTTTAACCATAGATTGAGATGCAAGAGTTGACACAGAGAGGGAAATGAAGAGAAGAAGCTCAAGGCGATGAAACTCTGCATTTTCATGAGAACAAAGGCAGGGTATCACTTAGCAGAAAGAGCAAAAGAAGTTAAAAATGGGCCATAAATGTGTTAAATATTTTAGACATTTGGGTACAACAGTATGAGAAGAGGAAAGAAGTTGAAATTCACTCTCATTTCACTGTACTATCTTACAGAGAACACTATTCTTTAGTAGGATGGTGAGGAAGATGTTCTATACTCACCATGTTTTCTATTTTTTTTTTAAATTTGTATTTTGTATTTGAGTTCTGAGATTCCCTTCTGAATCATTGACTGACACTAGATCTCAGCCTTTATTCTCTGGACGACTTGAAAAACATGTCCAGTTTAGGGAATCAAGTTGACAGACATTTTCCACCTAGCCTTTCACAAATAACATCTGAAAGGGATTAAATATTCCCAAAATGACATAACCTCAGTGTCAATATTCTGAGATACTGTTCTTTGTGTCAGCAGGTGTTAAAATAAGCTCAAAAGGAGGTGTGGGGAAGCTCTTCTTATTCTTATTTCCCTTATAGATAAAGTCCTTTCAGATTACTCTGTGGGTTGCTAGCTAGATATATTTGCTCTCTGTGGTTAAACAGAATAGTCATTTTTGCGCGCGTGCGTGTGTGTGTGTAGAGAGAGAAAGTGAAAGAGAGAGAGAGGAAGCTGAAAGAGACAGAATTTGTGTGCTTGAGTCCAGGTCACTTACGAATAGAGGCTATATGATAAAGTCTGCATACTGGAAATTGAATGACCTTTTCTCTTGACACACTCCAATTTTATAAGGGTCATCTTTTCCTGTCTGAGATGTTCTGTAAAGAGATGAGTTTCTAAACATGCCAATCACCATCATTTCCTGAGGATAAGGGTTCAGGGTGGATATGAAACAGTGCCAGGAACTGATATTCTAGAAGGGGAACAAATAACTACTAGGCAATCCAATTATCTGATCCTTCTTTTCTAATTTACGCTTAGTTTCCCAGGAGCCCCAAGTAGCACATCTTGCTAAGGCATCTGGACATGTTGAAGTCCTAAGAAAAAAACTGAAAGTTTTAGGCCCTTCTAAGGTGGGAAATCAGCTCAGCCCACATTTGCCCAAGTATCTTTATGTTGGCTGGGAAAATTGAACAGCAAGAGGTGCTTTCACCTCCCTGCAAAGTCTGTGCAACTAATGGAAGTAGTATGATCAGAACACATGTTGGGCCTTTCAAGTCTACAGTATCTACCCTGGTGGTATAATTGTTAAGCACTCATTTGCTAATGAAAGGTTGGCAGTTTAAACCCACCCAGTGACTCTACAGGAGAAAGAGCTGGTAAAGATTAAAACCAAGAAAGCCCTATGGAATAGTTCTATCACATGAGATGAGTTCAACACCATTATGAGTAAAAAATAGATTCAATGACACTTGTAACCACAATAGCATATAACTAGTGCTCCTGCAGGGAGCTTGGTGGCCTAGTGGGTAGGAAATTGTACTGTATCCAAAGATGGTGCCTCTTCGGCAGTTTGAATCCACTAGCGAACTACTCTGAGAGACAAAGCTGGGCAATCCCCTCCCAAGGGATTTACAGTCTCTGAAAACTCACTGGAGGATCAGGAATGAATCTGTCTGACACAACAGCAATGAGTTTACATTTGAGAGTTAGTATGTCTGTTAATGACCATACAGATTCCTTCCCTCTCCCCGTCCCCCCCGCCCCCGGCCCCAAAATAAAACAACAAACAAACCATGGATCTGCAACAAACAAATGCAGCCCTGGGTTGTGGTCATTTATTCCTGCCAAGAAAGTCAACCAACTGATAAGAAGAGGTATTTTGCTTATTTTTTTTTTCTGAGTGCAGTGTACTTTATTGATGGTACATGACAAGATGGGCTCTCCAAGGCCCTCCCCTTTCTCAGGGGGCTTTGATGGAAACTTGTGTCAAGGATGAAAGATTCTCAGTGTGTGGGAGGATCAATTTGGGGCAAGGACTCCCCAGCAGCTGAGCGTCTCTATCTCTCTCTCTGCTAGTGCTATTGCTGGGGCTGGTGGTCCAAAGGGCTCTTATTCTTTGGAGGACATGTGAACCATCAAGTCAACCACCTGATTGCTGTAGCCTGATTGCTGTCCAAATTCATTGTCATACTAAGAAATGAGTTTGACAAAGTGGTCGTTCAGAGCAATGCCACCCCCAGCATCAAAGGTGGAAGAGTGGGTGTCACTATTAAAGTCACAAGAGACAACCTAGTCTTCAGTGTATCCCAAGATGCCCCTGAGGGGCCCTTCTGATGCCTGCTTTACAACTTTCTTGATGTTATCATATTTGGCAGCTTTCTCCAGATGGCAGGTCCATAACTGACATATTGGGGTTGGGGACACAAAAAGCCATGCTGGTAAGTTTCCCCACTCAGTTTGGGGATGACCTTGCCTACAGCCTTGGCAGTGCCAGTAGATGCAGGGATGATGTTCTGGGCAGCTCTATAGCCATCATGCCACAGCTTTCCAGAGGGGCCATCCACAGTGTTCTGGGTGGCAGCGATGGCATGGACTGTGGTCATGAGTCCCCTCTACAATGCTGAAGTTGTAATGGATGACCTTGGCTAGGGGAGTCAAGCAGTTGTTGGTGCAGGAGGCATTGCTGACAATCTTGAGAGAGTTGTCATACTTTTCATGGTTCACAACCATCACAAACATGGGGGCATCAGCAGAAGGTGCAGAGGGGATTACCTGTTTGGCACCACCCTTCAAGTGAGCCCCAGCCTTCTCCAAGGTGTGAAGACATCAGTGGACTCCACAACATACTCAGCACCAGCATCACTCCACTTGATATTGTCAGGATCTCGCTCCTGGAAGATAGTGATGGTTTCCCCATTGATGATCAGCTTCCCATTCTCAGCCTTGACAGTGTTGTTGAACTTGCCATGGGTGGAATCATATTTGAGCACATAGACCATGTAGTTGAGGTCAATGAAAGGATCACTGATGGTGACAAAATCCACATTGCCAGAGTTAAAAGCAGCCCTGGTTGACCAGGCACCCAATGTGGCCAAATCCATTTACTCCGACCTTCAGCATCATGTCTTAGGTATGTGGCTGAGGCTGCATGAGAAGAGAGGGCAATCTGGATCGACAAGGAGCAGAGAGTTGTGCCTATTTTTTTTAAAAAACCAAACAACCAAACAAAACCCAAACCCAAGTATGTGATCCAACAGAATTCAGCAATTAAAAATTAACAAAATAATTGATAACATGCAAGTAAAATCTTGCTGATAATTATTCAAAAATTATCAGAGCAGTATATTAACAGGGAACTTACTGAATTTCATGCTGGATTCAGAAGAGATTGGCACATTGAATATCATTGCTGACCTCAAATGAATCTTGACTGGAAGCAGAGAATAACAGAAAGATGTTTATATTTTATCGATTATGAAAAGACATTTTACTGTGTGGATCATAATAGATTGTGGATAGCATTAAGAAGAAAGAGAAAATGAGATAATTTTATTTTGTTTATGTAGAAACTGTACATGGACTAAAAAACCAGTCATTCAAATAGAACAAGAGGACACTGCATAGTTTAAAATCAGGAAAGATGTTACTGTTATATCATTAAATCATACCTAATTTTAAAAAGCATACTTAATCAATCTGTACCCTGAGCTATCAGAGAAGCTAGATCATATGGAGAAGAATGTGGCATCAAGATTGAAGGAAGATGGCTCATGCAGGTGACAATCTTTCTTGCTCAAAGTCAAGAGGACATACACCACTTACTAAGAAAGATCAAAGCATAAATTACATTTCAATACAAATGAAACAGAATTCCTCGCACCTAGACCAATAGACAATATCATGATAAATGGAGAAAATATTAAAATTGTTAATGAATTTCTTTTACTCAGATCCATAATCAATTCACACAGAAGCAACAGTAAAACAAACAAACAATACTTCCTGTATTGGAAAAATCTCTGCCAGGCACTTCTTTAAAGGGCTAATGAGCAAGGGTGTCTTTTTAAAGGCTAACATGTATTTGATTTAAGAGAGCTGGACAATGACTAAGGATGACTGAAGAAGAATTGGTACATTTTGAGTTGTGGTGCTGGAGAAGAGTCTTGAGCATACAATGGACCACCAAGAAAACAAGTAGGTCTATCTTGGAAAGGGTGAAACAAGTTCTTCCTTGGAGGCTAGGATTTTGAAGCTCCATCCCACATACTCTGGGCACATGGCCAAGAGGGACCTGATCCATTGAGAAGAACTTAATGTTCAGAAAAGTGAAAGGACAGCACAGGAAAGGAAGACCCCTGATGAGATTAAATGATACCGTAACTAGTGTAATGGGGGTAGATGTATTGGAGTCAGTGAGACTGGCTCAGGACAGGGTAAGTTTCAGAGCTATTGTACCTATGTACAGCACTATGAGTCACAGGCAACTCAATGACACATTACAACAATAACATGTGGCTGTGAAAATTGGATACTGAATAAGCAATATTGAAGAAGAATTGATGGATTATATTGCAGTTTTGATGAAGAATAACAGAAGATGGGCAGCCAGGATGTTTCACAGAGATATAAAGATGGTGAAATTTCATCTTTATTTTCACCTACTTTGGGCATGTTGCTAGTAGGTACTTCCCTGAAAAAGGGCATCATACTTTGAACAGTGGAGACTGAATGAAGGAGAGGAAGACAGAAGTAATTCAATAGTGCCTAACAACAATAACAATTTGTGCACTTCCAATTAAAAAGAAATAGCACTCTGAATATAAAGTCTAGGAAGACACCTTGGAAAAGAGGATTTTTTTCCAATTACAACTGATAATAATATATTTGAAATAAAAATAGAAAACAGAAAGAAAAATGGATCTGCTGGATGGATGGAAATTAAGTTAGCAATTTTATATTAACTATTTAAGTAAGTGACTTTTACAAAAGTGGAATTGAAGGGTCACTGATTCATTTTTACCAAGGTCACACAGGCAGTAGGAGTCTCAGCTATAACTAGAATTTAGATCTTCCTGGCTTCCTAATCTATATGTTGTTGTTATGTGTACCATCAAGTTGGAACCAACCCATAGCTGACCCTTTAGTGGGTTTTCAGAGGTAGCTAATCACACAGGGAGAGATTGCTCATCTTTCTCTAGTGGGGCAGCTTCTGAATTTGAACCATTGACTTCTGTACTATTTGAACGTGTGGAATTCTATACTGTTCACTCCCTCCTAGATCGCAGCCTGATCCTAAGTGTAATTCTCTAACCCTCTCATCAATGTCATGTTCCACTCTATCTAAGTAGGGGAAGTCTGGTAGATATTTCACAAGAAGGACTTCCATTTGACTGCCATGACCCCAGTTTATGATTAAATTCTGGAATGACTTAGGCAACAGGGGGTAGAGGATCAGCCTCATCTCCTTGATGTAGGTCTATGATTCAGGAGGGGAGTCACTGAGGTGTCACAGGGGTGCAGCATGACTATAGGCTGGTGGCTGATTTATTGTCCTGTAGTTCACCTTACACATCAATGTACAACTATGGAAATATTTAAAAGTAATATTGTTTGGAAAGTGTTGATATATTTAACCTGTGACCTAGTCCATAGGGTGTTCAGAGGCCTGAGGCTGAAGAGCATTATGTTGAGTGAACTAACTCATAAGGGCAAATATTGCATAAGACCATCACTGTAAAAATATAAGGATAACTACAAAGACATGTAGCTCCAAAGCCCTAGGTGGAGAAGAGAGAGAGGAGGAGGAGGAGGAGAGTAGGGAGGGAGGGAAAGTGTCAGGGTTGCAGAGCCAGGGGGTGAAGGAATTAGGAAAGATCCAGTGGAAACCTGAAAAAAATAGGGTAATGGTGATTAATTTTACATAGCACAGTATATGGAAATGACAGTGTGAAACTCAGCATAAATGGAGGAATGCAGGAAACACAAAATATATAAACAAAACACAATATATATGGTGTTTGTATGCAAACCAATATAAAACAAAATTTTAAACATTTGTTAAAAAAAAAGAAGTTGGGCTCCCACTGGGGAGCTGCTGGATGACACCACACATGCACCAGGGACCTGCTTGCTATTGCCACACATGGGCTGGGGAGCTGCTGACATACATGCCAGGGAGCAATGCACTAGGGAGCGATGCTCCAGGGTGAGCAGAAAAGTTGGAATCTGAGTGAGTGTGAGCCTAGAACTCCACTCCCTTCATCACTTGCCCACACCCAGAATGCAGCTCCTGATATGCACCGGGAGTGACGCTGGAACCTGAGTGAGGTACTTTGTGGGAAGTCACTGATGTTTGGCTGGATCATGTGGGATCCCGTAAGTTCAATCAAAATGGAGTGAGACAGCTGGAGCTCATCCTTGAAGAGAAAACCAAGGCTTCCTGGTTTTACAATAAGGTCTCCGTGCTTTGCCTTACATTTCTTCATGCCCAGTCCATCAACTGCCTTTAGTCCAGAGCTCCTTGGGCTATGCTAGCTGTGGCAGTTGTGTGACAGAGGAGGCTGTTTCCACTGGCCTTTTTGCAGGTAGGGGAGCTTCCCCACCCTCTTCTGGAGCAGTGACTTCAGATCAAGAACCTGCTATCACCTCAGACATGAAAAATTATACTACAGCAATGTCACATAGGAAGCAGGCAATTTCACCACCTACATAAGCCCAAAACAAGATGTCACTAGAAAAAAGTCACACAGTACCAATGGATTGCATGAAGCCAGAAAGTCTAATGGAACTTTCTGATACAGAATTCAAAAGAACAATGATTGAATATTTTCAATTGGTAAAAAGACAAACTTGAAGAAGTATAGGACACCACAAGTAAAAACCAGAAGGAGCTTAAAAAACAAAAATCTGAAATAACGCAGATAAAACAACAAGGCATTAGAGGCTCTAGAAAAACAAGAAACCATAATCCAAAACATAAGGACCAATATTTCAGATGCTGTCAACATGATGGAGGGACACATGAGCAGAATTAAAGGGATAGAACACAGAACCACTGAAATAGAAGATAGAATTGTCCCCACTGATCTGCTAGAACAAAAAGCAGAATCAAAAAGAAAGGAAAAATAAGAAAATCTAATAATAATGTGGGACACCATCAAGAGAAATAACATAGCATCATCAGAATCCTAGAACAGGAAGAAGCAAGTAAAGGCAACAAAAACTTGTGGAAGAATTACTAGAAGAAAATTTCCCAGGTATAATGAAGCATGAGAGAATATATATTCAAGAAGCTGAGTGAACACAAGATAGAATAGACCCCAAAATACAACCACCAAGGCATAACATAGTCAAATTTGCCAGAACCAAAGATAAAGAGAAAATTCTGAAAGCAGCTAAGGAGAAACAAAGAGTAACTTATAAGGGAGAGTAAATAAGATTAAGTGCCAATTTCTCAGCAGAAACCATGCGAGTAAGAAGGCAGTGGAATGACATATATTGAACACTCAAATAATACAACTGTCAACCAAGAATATTATACCCAGCAAAATTGTCCATCAAATATGAAGGAGAGATCAGGATATTCCCAGAAAAACAGAACCCAAGGGAGTTCGTAAAAACAAGACCAGCATTGCAGGAAACATTGGGAGACATCTTTCTTAGATGTCTTTCTACAGAAAGCAGGATGGACTGAAGTAACCAGCAACAATGCCAAAAAGTACTCAGCAAAATGATACCAATGAAACTTTTCCTCTCAATAATCACACTGAATATAAAATATTTAAATGCATTACTGAAGAGAAAAAGAGTAGCAGATTGGATAAAAACCCAACATGCATCGATATGCTGTCTACAAGAGACACACCTGGAAAATGAATATAAAGAAAGACTAAAAATAAAAAGTGGGTAAAAAAAATATACCAAGCAAATGGCAACCAGAAAAAAGCAGAAGTGGTGATATTGTTCTCTGATAAAATAGATTTTAGTGCAAAAATGATCATAAAAGACAAGGAAGGTCATGACATATTGATTAATGGGTCCATAGAACAAGAAGATATAACAATAATAAATATCTATGCACCAAATAAAAGCTCTCCAAAATATATGAAACAAACATTAACAAAACTGAAAAAGGAAATAGACAACACAACTATAGTAGTTGGAGACTTCAATACACCACTCAAAAGAAAAGACAGAACTACCAGAAAGAAATTCAACAAAGATGCTGAAGAATTAAACTACAAAATAAACCAACTCAATCTCATAGATATTTATAGGCTAATGCACCCAAAAAAAAAAGCACCGTATACCTTCTCCAATATGCACAGAACATTCTGCAGAATAGATCACATTTTAGGTCACAAGGCAAGCACTAATAAATTTAAAAAAAACAGTAATAATATAAAGCACCTTCTCAGACGACAATACTACAAAATTAGAAATTAATAACAAGAGGATAAAGAAGAAAAATTCCATACATTTTGAAGATGAACAACACCTTACTTGAACATGAGTGGGTACAAGAAGAAATAAAAAACTAATTCAAAAGTTTCATGAAACAAATGACAATGAAAACACAACTTACCAAAACCTCTGGGAAATAGCCAAAGCAGTAATTAGAGGTCAATTTATAGCAATAAGCAAACACAATAAAAGATAGAGAAAAAAATGTCAATTGACTCTTTAACCAAACTTCTCCAACAATTTTAAAAAGAATAGCAAGAAAATTTGACACCCTCAAAAAAACCTCAAGTTATAAAAATTCAGACAGAAATAAATGATAGAAAACAGAAAAACAATTGAAACCTCCAACAAAACCAGGAGTTGTTTCTTTGAAAAGGTCAATAAAATTGACAAATCACTGGCAACACCAACAAAAGAAAAGAAGGTAAAAACACAAATAAACTGAATAAGGGACGAAATGGGCAATGTCACAAAGAAACCAAGTAAAATAAAAATGCAAATAATAGAATATTATGAAAAATTATACTCAAACAAAATGAAAACTAGAGGAAATTGACAAATACTTAGAAAACCACAACCTAACTAAACTGATTCAACCCAAAAGTGAACACCTGAATAGATCCATTAGAAAAGAAGAAATTGAAAGGATAATAAAACAAGTTCCAACCAAAAAAGCCCTGGACCAGATGGTTTTAAAGTGAATTTTCTCATTCAGAGAACTGTCTCCAATTCTACATAAACTATTTCAGAAAATAGAAAAAGATGGAATTCTCCCAATCTCATTTTATGGAACAAACATATATTTTCTACCAAAACCAGGTAAAAATACCACCAAACTACAAAATTACAGGCCAGTATCTCTCATGAACATAGATGTAAAAATCCTGAATAAAATCTTGGCCAATAGAATAAAATAATACAACAAAAAAATGATTCACCATGACCAAGTGGGATTCATAACAGGTATGCAGCAATGGTTCAACATAAGAAAAACAATCGGTCTAATTCATCACATTAACAAAGCAAAGAACAAGAATCACATGAGCCTATCAATTGATACAGAAAAGGCCTTTGACAAAATCCAACACCCTTTCCTGATTAAAACATTCAACAAAATAGGATTAGAGATGTGTGCCAATGAGGGAGTTTTGCTTTTCAAGGAGAGGAGCAAATGGGGGGGAGGGGGGAGGGGTTTGTGTGGGGAG
>NW_006400255.1:125494-126814 GCF_000299155.1 Elephantulus edwardii | reverse complement strand
TCTACAGTGACAAAGAGAATACAGAACTGGAGCTAAGAAAAACAATACCCTTCACAATAACTAATAACAAGATTAAATACTTGAGAGTAAATGTGACCAGAAGCACAAAGAATCTACTCAAAGAAAATTACAAATCAGTACTACAAGAAACAAAAAAGAGACGTGGAGAAATGGAAGAATATACCTTGCTTGTGGATAGGAAGACTCAGTAATGTGAAAATGATAATACTACCAAAGGCAATCTACATATTCAATGCAATCCCAATACAAATACCAATTCCATTTTTCAACAGATGGAAAAGGCAATCTCCAATTTCATTTGGAATGGAAAGAGGCCCTGAATAACAAAACAATCCTTAAAAAGAGAAACAACGTAGGAGGTATCTCATTCCTTGATTTCAAATCCTACTACACAGTCGTGGTAGTCAAGATAGCATGGTACTGGTAGAATGACAGACACATAGATCAATGTAATAGAATTGAGAACCCAGAAATCAGCCCATCTACATACGGTCAGCTGATTTTTGACAAGGAGATGAAATCAGCTAAGTGGGGAAATGACAGCCTTTTTAACAAATGGTATTGGTAAAATTGCAAAACCATATGCAGAAAACTCAAGCAAGACCCACACCTCACTCCATGCACAAAAACCACCTCAATGTGTATCAAGGACTTAGGACTAAACCCAAGGATTACAAACTTTAATAGAGAAAAGGGTGGAAGAATCTCCAGAAACCTTAATCCACAACATGAACAGTCTTCCTGAAAAATAAATCTACAACCAGGAGAGGATAAAACAGATGAATGGGACCTTCTTAAGTATCAAACACCTATTCACATCCAAAAAATTCTCCAATAGGGTAAAAAGGGAAGCCACAGATTTGGGGAAAATATTTGGTAATGGCATGTCTAATACGGGACTTATATCTAGAATTTATAAAGTACTTGAGCACCACAATGAGATAAAGGTAAACAACTCCTTTGAAAATGAGCACAGGATATGAACAGACACTTCACCAAAAAAAAAAAAAAAAAAAAAAGAAAGAAAGAAAGAAATTCAGATGGTGAACACATGAAAAAATGTTCAAAACCCCTAGAGAGATGAAAATCAAAACATCTATGAGATATTATCTCATCCTAATAAGAATAGGAGGTTGAAAAGGCATGGAGATAGGACACATCCCTGGCGTACATCCTTCCCAATTTTGAACCATGCAGTGTTGCCCTGCTCTGTTCTGATGACTGCCTCTTGGTCCAAGTATAGGTTTCGCATTAGCACGATTAAATGTTCTGGGATTCCCATTCTTCTCAGAGTCAGCC
>NW_006400255.1:117322-124149 GCF_000299155.1 Elephantulus edwardii | reverse complement strand
ATCAGAGAGTTGGACAATCACTAGGGAGGATAGAAGGAGAATTGATGCCTTTGAGCTGTGGTGCTGGAGAAGAGTATTGAATGTACCATGAACTGCCAAGAAAACAAACAGATTCATCCTAGAGAGGGTTAAAGCAGGCTACTCCTTGAAGGCAAGGATTCTGGGGCTTCATCTGACATACTTTGGACCTGTTGTAAGGAGAGACAGGTCTTTAGAGAGGGATATCATGCTGGGTAGAGTAGAGGGACAGCGCAGGAGGGGAAGACCCTCTATGAGGGATTGATTCAGTGACTGGGGTAATCGGGATGGGTGAGTCAGAAGAATGAGATTGGCACAGGATACAGCACGGTCTAGGGCTGTTGTACATAGGGTCGCTATGAGTTGCAAACAACTCGATGGCACATAACAACAACAACAACAAGAATAGCAAAATTTAACAGAACAGCAAACATCAAATGCTGGCACGTTTGCAGAGAAACTGGAACTTTTATTCACTATTGGTGGCTGTGTAAAATGGTGCAATCACTATTGAAGGCAGTATGACACTTTCTTTAAAAGTTGGAAATAGAAATACCATTTCATCCAGCAATTCCACTACTGGGAATATATCCTAAAAAAACCCGAACTGCCACCCAAGCAGATATATACACATTCACGTTTATTGCTGCTTTGTTCACAATAGCAAAGAGTTAGAAACAACCCAAGTGTCATCAACAAATAAATGGATAGAGAAGATTTGGTATATTCACACAATAGAATATT
The DNA here is from genome assembly GCF_000299155.1 of Elephantulus edwardii. Classification (NCBI taxonomy): domain Eukaryota; kingdom Metazoa; phylum Chordata; class Mammalia; order Macroscelidea; family Macroscelididae; genus Elephantulus; species Elephantulus edwardii. The sequence goes on along the minus strand of NW_006400255.1, from coordinate 123,387 downwards.
ATGCAGCACTGAAAAACAAAGAACTCATTAACTATTATACAAAATGGGTGACCCTGGAGGGTACTATGCTGAGTGAAATATCTCAGTCACGGAAAGACAAATATAGCATAATGCCACTGTTTTAAAACAGGACTGATACAAGGGTTGAGGGGAAACTAATAAAAGAGATGATAAATAATGGACACGGCATTGAAACACAGGAGGAAAAAAACTATATAAAAGGAATATACAACTAGGTATTATTGGCTTGACAAGAGTCCAGGATAAGAGCTGTATATTAAAGTGGTTTGTGGTGAGGGTGGGGGAACTATATAATAATGAAAGAACTTTTATCCCCATAAAAAAAATGTGACCTGGGGGAGTAGGGGGGCAGGGAGGAAAATGTGCAACAATGAACAATTGGAAACCTAAGTTCTTTATAAAGTTTGATTAAAATCTCAATTAAAGTTTAAAAAAAAAAGAAGTGGATGACTAATATTGTTTCCTAGTCTGTCTTAATCTGGGAACTGTAATAAAACCTAGCCAATATGGGTGACCCTTGTAGCTTTTGACACACGAATTGCATACCTTTCTGCATCACCACAGCCCACAAGTTACCTCAGTACAGCAAACTGATAGAGATAAATGTTGTGCTAATTAAAAAAAGTAATTCCCCAATAGAACAAATTGACAGATTAGTGTTTACCTCTAATAACAAATTGTTGTTGCTGAAATTAGGCATATGAATATTATGTTACTAAATCCAGTTGAAGTCTACAAAGATATGGCGGGATATGCTCCTGGGAGGGTATTGATATGTTCAAGCTAAGACTCACAGCTAGCATTAAGGGGTAACAGCCCAGATGTGGATATTATGATCACAGCAAAATCTGCTGAATCTTTGACACTGGTGCTTCAAACAAGGCCTGAAGGCCCAAAGGGGCTGTGTGATTAAGAAGCCTAAACCATCAAAGGGCTGTGTGATCTAAAAGGTCCAATTTCTGGGTTGTAGCTGCTCTAAAATAATATGTAACATTTTGAGCATGCTGCTAGGAGAGGATATTCTTTGGAGAGGGTCAATAAGTTTCAAAAGTGGAGAATGAGGGAAAGAGAGGAAGAATCTCAACCAGATGGATTGATAGTGACTGCTGCTCAAGTGTTTCAGAAATTGTGAAGATGGCACAGGATAGGACAGATCTGTTGTTCATAAGGTCGATATGGGTCATAATTAGTTCAGTGGTACCTAACAACAACAACAACAGTCCACAGGGATTTGTACTGCTAACCTAAAGGTCGTGTCTCTTTGGTGGTTTGAATAAAATTAGCTCTGTGGGAGAAAAGTAGGTTATCTCCACTCACTTATTTACAGCCTCAGAAACCAAATAAAGGGTCAGATATGAGTCAGTTCTGACACCTTAGAATTGAGACACACAGAGAGAGGTAATTGGTACATTTTAGTATCAAAGTATTTCTAGAATGGGCTTATTTAATACTAAAAAAAGAACAAAGACAACTCAAGCTCATTACAATGGAGTTGTAATTGACTTATAGCTGCCCTCCACTGGGTGTTGTTATTGCTATATACTGTCAACTACAACTCAGAGTGACCCTATGCACAATAGCTCAGAACCCTTCTTTATCCTGAGCCAATCTCATTGTCTCTGACACCTACTCTCTTTACCCCAGTTATTGTGTCAATCCATCTCATCCAGGGCCTTCCTTTCCTGTGCTTTCCCTCAATCCTCCCAAGGATTATATCCTTCTACAAAGACTCCTGGCTATGTGGCCAAAGTATGTGAGATGGAGTCTCAAAACCCTTGCCTCATTTGGACCCTATGTACCATAGTTCTAAACCCTGCCCTGTTCTGAGCCAATCTCATTACCTCTGGCAGACCTAACCCCATTTCTCCAGTCACTGAGTCAATCCATCTCATGCAGGGTTATCCTTTCCTGTCCTGTTCCTTCACCCTTCCAAGTATAATGTCCTTCTCCAAGGACTGGATCTCCTGGCCATGTGCCCGAAGTATGTGAGATGGAACTTCAAAATCCTTGCCTCCAGGGAGCAGCTTGGTTTCACCCTCTCCAGGACAGACCTTTTTTTGTTTTCCTGGACATCCAACACTGGTATGATCAACACTTTTCTCCAGCATCACAACTCAAAGACATCAATTCTTCTATCATCCTTAGACATTGTTCAGCTCTCAAATGCATAGCAAGTAATTGTGAAGACCATGGCCTATATCAGAAACACCTAAGTCTCCAGACTGACATCTGTCAGGCGGGGGACCAAACTCAAAGGGAGAACAAAGGATTCAAGAAATGTCAACATGTCAACAAAGGGAGTGAACAGCCTCCCTCATCTGATTAAACTACCATGAAGTGTCCCACCCCCTTCCCTCCTTAAACCACAATGGGATGTCCTTCCCTTTGTTCCCTAAAGACCCTCACTATAAAACCTGCCATAATCCACCATGGCGTTTGGCTCTCTGCCTGTCTCTTTCTCTGCAGACCAAGGAATCCCACCTGGGAGACCTCTTAATAAAGCTTCTTTAGCTTCCTTTCTTTCTCTGGTCCCTTCCGTGAGTCCTTGGCCTTACATCCAGTGCGAAGACCTAACCACATCGCTCCTCTTCAGTACTCTAGAGAGGTCCTTGATAGCAGACGTTCCCAATGCCATTCATCTTTTGATTTCCTGCCTGCTGGTGTCAAGAGTGTTGATTGTGAAATCAAGCAAGCTGAAGTTGTTAATATTCTCAATCTCTTCTCTCTTCATCATGAAGCTACCGATAGTCCTGGTGGTGAGAATCTTTATTTTCTTGACATTGACCTCCAATTCATATTGAAGACTACAGTCCTTGATCTTCTGCAGCAAACACCTCATGTCCTCCTCTGTTTTCAACAAGCAAGGTTGTGTCATCTGCATAACACAGGATATTGATGTTGTTGATGAGTCTTCCTTCAATCCTGAAGCCACATTCCTCATAAAGCTCAGCCTCCCAAATGATCTGTTCTACATACAGATATGGAGGCCTAAGCTATCAAACCAGGTGTGGCGAGGGGCAGAAGAGTGGAAGGTGCTGGACAGGAAAGGAGAGGGAACTGAACTGGGTGCTAGCAGAGCAGGAGTGGGGGTGGGAACAAGTCACATGTGCTGAGGGGGGTGGCGGCGGGCCAACACCTGATCCGTTACCTGAATAATGGGAAAGGTCTCTCATTTGCTCTATTGAGTAAAATGTTTGTTCATCAAATATTGCTCTTGATTCAAACATTGACATTAAGACAGACTAGGAACAAGGATTGGCCCATTCACTTCAGAAATAACAGACAAGAAGAACCTTTCCTCTGTTTTAGGAAGTTGTAAATCATAAAGGAAGAGATTTCCAATTATTTCTTCCCTAAAATGTGGCTAGTTGGATTGTAACTTCCAAAAATACATGGCCTCAGAGTTAGCAGTGCAACTTTTTATGACTACTTCCCTAGAGCTCCCTCATTTGTTACAAACAAATAGAAACAATTTCTTCTTTTGGAATACTGAAACTAAACAGCTCACATGGTGCCCATCTTAAAGGACTTCACATTGTGTTCCCAAAGCCACTGACCTAGTTCAGAGTCTCATTTCCTTTTGTTGAATTCTTGGGACAATCTCCAAATAAGTCTCACTGCTTCTTGTGATCTTGTCTGCTAGTATCAATCTTATGTATTAATCTGGAGAGTATAATTTTTCTAAAGCAGAGCTATGACCATCCCAGTTTTCTGCCTTCTTTTCTACCATTAATTGTTCTTATATTAAAGAACCTCCATTGCAATTAATAATAAATAACAAAAACATTATATCTTGCCATTCTTGTCTATTACAACACTACTTCAAGACCCTACAAGCTCTTCAATCATGCTATGCTCTTCCCTGAGCTCCCTATGAGCTTTGCTAAGATTCCTCCATTCAAGAATACTTCCCAGGCCAGTGCCCAAGCTTTTGCCTTTCAAATTTCTGCTCAGATTCCAAAGCCTTTAAAAAATACCTTCAATTGTGAAGTTTTTGATAGCTTCTTATCCCAAAGTGATAATCCTTCCTTTGAGTCTCCAGAGCACTTTGAAGTTCTCTGTGGATTCTAAGTGACCCAATAAGTCACTGAACAATTAAATTAAGTGAGGATATTCCCTCCCTCCCACAGAGGTTTAAAAAAATTAAAAATAAACTTGAGTAATGACAAGCTTGGAAGCAGGAGTAGCATCCACTTCCAAAATAGCTTGCCTCCAGAAACCCTATGAACCTGTAGAAATGATGAAAGTTATATAGGTGTTCAGGTCTTTCATTCTTAGGATTGTTATTAGTCATCTACAACTCAACAGCACTTAACAACAACAACAATGCCTGGTGTAAGAAGCAACAGTAGTACAATGTTACTGTTAATGGAAAACAACAACAACAAAAACCCCCACAACCCTCAATGACTCTCCTGAAGAAAAGCAATGATCTGTTAGAGAAAAAATGACAGCCAGAAATGTGTATGAGGATAGTACTATCTGTCACATACCTGTAAGTCCCCTCAATGACACTCAACAAGTGTCTAATATATAGTAAGTACCCAATTGATCTTATTTTATCTTCATATTTATACTTTTGCCTCTAATGTCTCTCTCTCTCACACACACACACTTTAAGCTTTTTTAGGAAAACAGCTGAACTCTACTCATTTCGTTATCTTCGTAGAGTCTAGCACATCGCCATTTACGTGCTATGTCCTTAAAAGGATATCAATAGAATTGAAAATGTCAATTCCCACACTGAGACATGCAAAATGAAAACATGAGTCCAGAGTCTCAGAAACTTTGGGAAGAGGAAATAGTCACTTAATTTTGTAATGATACCTAACCTTTGTGAATATGATTCTTTTTTGAGTAATTTGATGGTAACTCACTAGATACTGTCTTTCCTAGCACAGACATCAGCATACTCCTAATTGATAAAATGATTGCTTGCTTTTTTATTTTAAAAAAAATTTTCTACTAATTTACAAAATTCGAATATATTGTTTTCAAGAATAAATTCTTTCAATTTTCCTCACCCTCCCTAACCATCAAATTGTACAACCCCATGATTAATTCCTCCTCTCCCTGCACATCCTTATCCCTCTGCTTCCAACCTCTCCCACCACTCTTGGATCCTTATATTCATTCTACAATAATGGTTTTATAAAAAGAATATAGCGGTGAGCTCTGGTGGCCTAGTGACAGGAAACTGCACTGCAATCCCAGAGGTGTGCGGTTCAAATCCACCAGATGCTCTGCTGAAGAAGGAGGAACAATCGCCTCCTGTACCAGTTAGAACCAATTTGACGGTACACACATAAAAAAAAGAATAAATAAATAAATAAATAAAAATTATCTTAAAAAAAAGAATATAGCATGTAACATGGTGTGAATAATATTGCTTTGTTGTTGTTGTTGCTGGGTGCCAGTCAATGTTTGGCCCTATGTGAGAATAGAACTTCCCCATAAATTTTCTCAGCTATAATCTTTTTCAGAACAGATTGTTGTTGTTGTCGGCTTTCAAGTCAGAATAGACCTATCGCTAGTTCTCCAGTGAGGTTTCAGAGGCAGTAATTTGCATGCAAAAAAATTTCTCATTCTTTTCCCACAGAAGAACTGGTGGATTCAGGCCATATGGTTTTAGGACGGCAGTGCAGTTTCCTACCCTGCTCCACCAGCGTTCCCTCTTTAAGGAGAGATAGCCAGGTCTTTTTCCTGTAGAGTTTCTGGGTTGGTCTAAACAGTCTCTCTTTGGGTAAAAGACAAGTGATTAATCATTGCACTACCAGAGCTTGACTGCCGTGGAGTTGTTTGCAACTCAAGGCGACCCTATGTACAACAGCCCTAAACCCTTCTCTATCCTGTGCCAATCACACTGCCTCTGACACACCCATCGCGATTACCCCAGTCACTGAATCAATCAGTCTCATAGAGAGTCTTCCCCTCTTGTGCCGTCCCTCTACCCTCCCAAGGATGATGTCCCTCTCCAAGGACCTGTCCCTCCTTGCAACATGCCCAAAGTATGTCAGACGAAGCCCCAGAATCCTTGCCTCCAA
>NW_006400255.1:108307-116469 GCF_000299155.1 Elephantulus edwardii | reverse complement strand
CATAATCAATGAAACACAGATAGACATTCTTCTGGTATTCCCTGCTTTCAGCTAAGATCCATCTAACATCAGCTACAATATCCTTTGTACCACGACCCATTCTAAACCCAGCCTAGACTTCTGGCAATTCTCTGCTGATATGCTGTTCTAGTCGTTTTTGCATAATCTTCAGTAGACTCTTGATTGCATGTGAAATCAATGATATTGTTCTGTAATTTCCACACTCTGTTGGGTCACCCTTCTTTGGAATACACACACACACACACACACACACACACACACACTGAGAGGTGACCCACAGTCGATGGATGGAAAAACTATACGTGCATTTCTCTTCTACATTTCTGCGGCGTCAATATTTCTAGACTGAGTGTGTTGTGACTGTTTGCATTGAGAATACATGTAACAAAGGCTGGGTCACCAAAACACCAAAGATTGCTTTAAGGAATGAGACAAGATATTTACCCTCAAACCCTACAACTACTACACAACTCTTTTTTAAAACACTGTCTTTCTAGATTTCTTCCCATATTTGCTCTCCATACTTCACACACACATAGTAATGACCACAGCCAGGCATGCAGCCAAACAAGCCTGAAGGAACCAATTTAGGTGGTACCAGTAGTTGTTGGGCCAGAACTCTTTGTAATTTGGGTTAAACCAAATCCACTTCTGGCAAGTTGGTTCAGATGAAAAGTAATTTTCCATCACATTTGGTGGAAAGGCTGTAAATACTTATGAGTGGAGTCTGTTCATCTTTTCCCCCAAGGAGCAACTGGTAGATTTCAACTGCCAACCTTTAGTATGTTAGTAAATTATTTCTATTTTCCTCAGTCTTTTAGAGGTTATGGTGGGTGAGACTCTACCATATTAGTTTTTGGAACCCCCAGTCCATAAAGCAGAATCTAGTTAAAAGTTATCTTCCAGAAAATGTTTCTGAATATTATTTATTTTCTTTCTCTTCCTATGTTTCTTAGTGGTGTCACTAAGGAAGAAGAGGCACCAAATGGGGCTAGCCAGAGTGTGAGGGCTCAGCTCAACCTTGACAATTCCATTCTCTCTTCATTCTCCTCATTACTTCATTACCCTCAGGATAACTTGCTCAGGTTATTTCTGAACATCCAGATCAGCGGCAAAGGCTTGTGGGCATCCTAGAGATGGCAGAGCTATATTAAGATTTGTAGTCAAGGCTCAGAAAAACACACTTAAGAAAGATTGCTGTTACTTTGCTGTTTACAAAGTTCTGCTTTGCTAATCAATACATCAAAAGCTGATGTTGCCATGCCAGAAGATATTGGACAATCTGTCAAGCAGCCATTGTTTAAGGGAAACACAACCATAATGAAAGCATTTGATAAGAAGTGGTGCTTGGGTTTTTTAAAAGTACATGATCTGAGAAAGATGGGTTCAATAATGTATACTGCATTGAAACGGATGAGGGAGAAAACTGTTTAAAAGGGATAAGTGATTAGGTATTTTTGTCATGACAGGAGTCTAGAGCGAAGGCTACATGGTAGAGTGAACCTGGGGGAGGGTTTGTAAAACAATGAAAGAATTTTTGTTTTACTTTTCCAAGAGGGTAGTGTACTGGGGGGAGGGTTGGGAGGGTGGAAAAGTGCAACAATGAATGAATGGAAATCCAAAGTCTCTGTAAATTTTTACTGAAATTAATAATAAATTTTTAAAAAGTACATGATCAAGAAAAGGGGGGGAATCTATTATGGTTATCACAAGAGTCCACAATTAAGATTGCATAGTGGAATGTACTTGGGGCAGCGGTAGGGGTGCAGGGGGGATTGGAGTGTTTCTTTTACTTTTGAAAGAGAGGAGTGAACTGGGGGTGGAGGGGAGGGCTGGGCGAGGAGAGAAGTACAGCAATGAATGAATGGAAATCCAAAATCTCTGTAAATGCTCATTAAAATTATTTTAAAAAAAATAAAGCTTAAAAAAAATCTTACTTCTATTGGTGTTGTGGGTGGGAAAAAATTAAGATGTCCCATGAAAATTTATAGTCATGAATGAGCCCCAGCCTCATGCTGGCAAAGAGTTTAAGATTTTATGATCTGAGTGGGCAAGAAGCTAAAGCATTAATGTAAAAATCAAGCCCCACTTAATGTTACCCATATGTAAGAGGCCTTACAGATGCAGCCTTTAGGCCCTCTGGAGAAATACTCATCTGTTCCTGTCACACTGACTTTCTGGACTTAAAAATGTCAGTCCTAATCTCTATCCAGACATCACAGTAAGTCTGATAAACTAAGACTCAAAATCAGAAAAGATGAGGAAGAATAAAAATATAAATATCTAGTTAAGAAAGATCCATATGATGGTTCAGTAGAATAAAACCCAACATAATTCATCACATTAACAAAGCAATAACACAAGAAACACATGATCTTAGTAATTGATGTAGAAAAGGTCTTTTGACAAAATTCAACACTGTGTCTTATCAAAACACTCAGCAATATAGGAATAGAAGAAAATTTCCTCAGCTGTGAATAGTATATATGCAAAACCAAGATCCAATATCATTCTCAATGGACAAAGACTAAAAGCATTCTCCTCATGAGCAACAACCAAACAAGAATGCCCACTATCACCATTCCTATTCAATATTGTACTGGAAGTATTTGCTAGGGCAATATGGTAACAGAAGGAAGTAAGAGGCATCCAGATCAGCAAAAAGATGTTTAAATTATCATTATATGCCAGTGATCGTATAATGTACGCAGAAAACCCCAAAGACTCAACAACAACAGAAAACAACAACAAACCTGTGAGAGCTAGTAGACCAATTTAGTAGAATGACTGGATACAAGATTAATCTATGCAAGTCTGTAGAGCTTCCTCTACAGTAAAGAAAACACAGAGAAGGAAAATAAGAAAACAATACCATTTACAAGAGCCAATCACATATTGAAATACTTAGGAATAAACCTAACTAAGATACAAAAAAACCTTTAAAAAGAAAACTACAAAATACTTCTGTGAGAAACAATAAAAGACCTAAATAAGTGGAAAAATGTTCCCTGTTCAAGGATTGGAAGACTCAATATAGTGAAAATGACAAGTCTGCTGTTAGGGACCTCTCTAAAGTACTCAAGAGCACCAGTGTCTCTCTGGAGACTAAGGTGCGCCTGATACAGGCCATGGGTTTTGCAATCACTTGTTATGCATCAGAGAGTTGGACAATGACTAGGGAGGATAGAAGGAGAATTGATGCCTTTGAGCTGTGGTGCTGGAGAAGAGTATTGAATGTACCGTGGACTGCCAAGAAAACAAATGGATTCATCTTGGAGAGGGTTAAAGCAGGCTACTCCTTGGAGGCAAGGATTCTGGGGCTTCGTCTGACATACTTTGGACATGTTGTAAGGAGAGACAGGTCTTTAAAGAGGGATATGCTGGGTAGAGTAAAGGGGCAGCGCAGGAGGGGAAGACCCTCTGTGAGGTGGATTGATTCAGTGACTGGGGTAATCAGGATGGGTGTGTCAGAGGTAATGCGATTGGCACAGGATAGAGCAGGGTTTAGGGCTGTTGTACATAGGGTCACTATGAGTTGCAAACGACTCAACGGCACATAACAACAACAACCAAAAGCAAATCTGCATGTGTAACACAACCCTAACACAGATACCAAATTCATTTTTCAAAGAAATTTATAAGGCAATTCTTAAGTTTATTTGGAGAGAAAAGAGCCCTGGAATAAGCAAAGCACTTCTGTAAAACAAGAATGAAGTGGGAGGCATAGCACTCCCTGATCTCAAAACCTACTTACTACACAGCTGTAATAACCAAAACAGCATGGTACTGGTACAATGACAGGCACATAGACCAATTTAACAGAATCAAGAACTCACAAATTAACTCATCTATTTATGGTCAACTGATATTTGACAAGGAAACAAAATATGTCAAATGAGTAAATGACAACCTCTTCAACATATGATGCTGGCAAATCTGGACTGTTATTTGCATAAAGCTGAAGCAGGATACATATCTCTCACACCATACATAAAAATCAACTCAAGGTAGATCAGAGACCTGTGTGTCAATCCCAAAATCTTAAAGAACATAAGAGACAAAGTGAGAACAAGCTTAGAAAACCTAGCCTATGGTATAAAGAGACTGACAAATACAGCCAGAAATATACAACCTAGAGAGGATAAAAATTTATGAATGGGACCTTCTAAAAATTAAATTCCTGTGCACACCAAAAACTTTTTTATGTAAAAAGAAAATGTCCTGACTAAGAAAAAGTATTTGACAATAGCATCTCAGACAAGGGTTTTATAATAAACGTTTACAGAATCTTACAGGGTCTCCACAAGAAAAAGACTAATAACCCAATTATAAAATGAAAAAAGACATTGAAAGATTTTATAGAGAGGAAGACATTTGGATGGCCCATAGACACTTGAAGAAATGCTCAAAATCACTGGCAATAAGAAAGATGCCAATCAAAATCACAATGAGATACCTTCTCACCCTAGAAGTAGTGGCAAAATTTAACAAATCAGCAAGCAATAAATGTTGGAGAGAAGGTAGAGAGATAGGAATTCTCTTACACTATTGGTTGAATTGTAAAATGGTACAACCTTTCTGGAAGGCAGTTGGCATTTCTTCAAAAAGCTGAAGATAACAATTCCATATAGCAGATCGCAGGCTGTCCTTGACCCAGCAAGGTTGCAGGAGTAGCAGTACTAGCTCTAGCTGGTACAACCAGATGATCTCCAATACCTCAGCCAGTCATGTTCCAGGTGAGGAAAATTCTGTACAAGGTTTCTGGGAAGGAGCGACTCGGCATCTACAGGTTCCTTCCCTTCTTTTTTGTCCTTGGAGTGACAATGGAGTGGTTCATGATCAGGGTGTGTGTCAGACAGGAGACCTTCTATGATGTCTATGTTAGAAAAGCCTCGGAAAGACAGTATCAGAGAAGGCTTGGAGAGACACCGGAGGGTGAGCTTCAACGATGAAGTAAACACTCTGCTCTGGCTTTATCTCCTTTACATCATACTTTCCAGAACTCTTCTTATACCAGCAGATGCACCTTATTCCAAGAACAGCTTTTACAAAAAATTTTTACTTGAATTCAGCTGGAGAGTGCTTTAGAGGAAATGTTTCCTCTTAAAACTCACCCATCTTTTGAACCCAATGTGTGAAATATTTTATTAAAAAATTCAAGGCTAAAAAAAAATTCCATGTAATCCAGCTATTCCACTCCTAGGAACATAAGGAAAATAGAATTGAGACACAGAGATTTGCACGCCAATGTTCATAGCAGCATTATTTACTATCATAAGAACATAGAAATAGCCCAAATTGTAGTCCAACTACAGTTGAATGGATTGAGAAATTGTGGTACATTCACACAAAGGAATATTATGCAACACTCAGGGCCAACAATTTAAAAAATTACTATATAATTTGTGAGAGACTGGATGGTTTTATGAGGAGTGAACTGACTCAGTCTCAAAAGGATAAATACTGTATAGGACTATTATTGTAAAAACAGAAAGAGTACTAGTAAAATGTATATGAGGATCCAAGGGGTAAGGGGAGGGAACAGAGGGAGGTAGAGTGGGCAAAGGAAGAAATTATGGGGTGGGTAGATGGAGCCAAGTAAGGAAAATAGAAAAGATTGGGTGGAGATCTGGAAAGATAGGGTAATAATGGGTATTTTTTAAAGATGAGTGATTGCATAACACATAATAAATGAGAATGATTATGAGTATGAAACAATGTGAATCAAAGATAGTGTGAAACACAATGTATAGAAAATTTGTATGTAAACCAATGTAAAATTTAAAAAAATAAAGATTTTTAAAAAAGAAAGATCCTTTGTATGTTGCTGTTGTTGTTATGTGCCATCAAGTCACCTGTAACTTATAGCTACCCTATGTACAACATCTTTGAAACTTGCTCTATTTTAAGCCCATCTCATTGTCTCTGACACACCTACACCCATTATCCCAGTCACTACTGAGTCAATTCATCTCATCCATGGTCTTCCTCTCTTGCACTGTTCCTCCACCCTTCCAAACATGATATCCCTCTCCAAGGACTGGTCCCTCCTTGCAACATGTCCAAAGTATATCAGATGAAACTTCAAAATCCTTGCCTCCGAGGTACATTCTGGTTTCATCATCTCCAGGATGAACCTGCTTGTTCTACTAGCAGTTCATGGCATATTCAAATCTTTTCTCTAGCATCACATCCCAAAGGCATCAATTCTTCTATCCTTAGTCACTGCTCTAATGCATAGCAAGTGAAGACTATGTCTTGAATTGGACGCACTTTAGTCTCCAGACTGATATTGTTGCTCTTCAGTATTCTGTAGTGGTTCCTGACAGATTTTCCCAGTGCAATTAATCTTTTAATTTCCTGGCTGCTGGTACCAAGAGTGTGGACTGAGGAGCCAAGCAAGCTGAAATTGTTAACAATCTCAATCTCTTCACTGTCTATCATGCTGCGCCAGTAAGCCCCATTGGTGAGAAACTTTGTTTTCTTGATGCTGAACTTCAATCCATATTAAAGGCTGCAGTTTTTTACCTTCTGCAGCAAATGTCTGAGGTCCTCCTCAATTTCAGCAGACAAGGTGTGTCATCTGCATAACACAGGTTGTTGATGAGTCTTCCTTATTATGAGGACCTTACAACTATAAAAATAAATACTTTCCATCAAGATGAGATAATGTAATAAAGTTTTGTTCTTATGGGCTTTTAGTTGGAAATGACCCATAGATGATCCTCCATCAGATTTTCAGACAGTAAATCACATGGAAGGAGATGTCTCTTCTCTTTCCCCACAGAGAGGTGTGTGGATTCAAATGCCATGCGTTTGGGTTGGCAACTCAACTCCTTACCATTAAGCCGTCAGAGCTGCCTCATAATCAAGTTTGGAGTGTGTGTGCATTAAGTACCATCAAATCAGAACTGACTCATAGCTGAGCCTCCAGCAGGTTTTCAGAGGCTGTCAATCACACAAGAAGAGATTGCCAATCCTTCTACAGAGCATCTGGTGGATTCAAACAGCATATCTTTGTGACTGCAGTGCAGTTTCTTACCACTATGTGTACAGTCTTCACTTCTATGTCACTTCCTAAAAAACAACAGTTTCATTCACACACATGTACACACACCCCAGAAACTACTCTTTAGAAAATTTGTGACACATGGTATAAGGCTAAAACCAAAGAGATTCCATTTTGCTGATCTTTTGACCCCACCTAAATATAACCCTGTATTCCAGGAAATAATCTGATTAATGTTTACCCCTAAGCATAGTTTTATGACCCATCCCAGGAAATAAAACACAAGAGTGCTAAAATACTGGAAAATGGCCCCAGCCCATTCAAACAGCTGTGATTATCCCTCCAACTGGTCCACATAGAATGAATGAATGAATGAATGAATGAATGCTCTTCAATGAAGAGATTGAAATTGTTAATCACTTCAGTTTCTTGGCTCCACCATCAACACTCTCGGTACTAGCAGCCAAGACATTAAAAGATGAATTGCATTGGGAAAGTCTGCTGTCAAAGACCTCTCCAAAGCACTGAAGAGCATTAGTGTCAGTCTGGAGACTAAGGTGCACCTATTTCAGGCCATGGTCTTTGCAATTATTTGCTATGTGCCAGAAAGCTGGACAATGATGCCTTTGAGCTATGGTGCTTGTGAAGAGTTTTGAATTTACCACGGATGACTAGGAGAACAAACAGTTTCAGCCTAGGGAGGGCGAAGACAGCCTGCTCTTTGGAGGTAAGGATTCTGAAGCTTCGTCTGACCTATTTGGGCATATTGAAAGGAGGGACCAGTCCTTGGAGAGGGATGTCATGCTTGGGAAGGTGGAAGGACAGCACAAGAGAGGAAGACTTTTGATGAGATGGATTGACTCAATGACTGGAGTAATGGGGGTATGTGTGTTAGACAATAAAGTTGACACAGGATAGAGTAGGGTTCAGAGCCGTTGTAAATAGGGTTGCTCTGAGTCGCAGGTAACATGTTGGCATATAACACCACCACCAATTTCCCTTTTTTCGATGCTAATACTATTTGAACCTCAGCCTGCTTCTACTAAAGATAACATTTTAAATAAAGCATATTCTTTTTTTTAAATTTAGGTTGTTAATTTTTCATTTCAAAGAATATCTACAGAGATTTTGG
>NW_006400255.1:104457-107056 GCF_000299155.1 Elephantulus edwardii | reverse complement strand
GTTTAATTCTTCTGCAGATAGTTTTCCAATTTTGCCAACACCATTTGTTAAAAAGGCTGTCATTTCCCCACCTAACTGATTTCATCTCTTTGTCAAAAATCAATTGCCCATAAATAGATGGGCTGATTTCCGGGTTCTCAATTCTATTCCATTGATCTATGTGTCTGTCATTGTACCAGTACAAAAGCATATTCTTTTTAAAAAAAATTTTTTTTTGTTTAAAAAATTTTTTAACCCACAACCAGGAGAGGATAAAAAAGATGGATGAGACCTTCTAAGAATCAAATACCTAAGCACATTCAAAAACGTCACCAAAAGGGTGGAAAGGGAAGTCACAGACTGGGGAAAAATATTTGGTAATGACAAGTCAGATAAGAAACTTTTATATCATGAATTTATGAAATACTTGAACACCACAACAAGAAAAACAACTCAATTGAAAAATAGGCACAGGATATGAACAGACATGTCACACACTCACACACACACACACACACACACACACACACAAATTCAGATGGCAAACAAACACATGAAGAAATGTTAAAAATCCCTAGCTCTAAGAGAGATTCAAATCAAAACAACCATGAGAAATCATCTCACTCCAGTAAGAACAGCAAAATTTAACAGAGCAGCAAACGATAAATGTTGGCGAGGTTGTAGAGAAACTGGAACCCTTATTCACCATTGGTGGGAGTGTAAAATGGTGCAACCACTATGGAAGAGAGTATGGCGCTTTCTCAAAAAGTTGAAAATAGAAATATCATTTGACCGAGCAATTCCACTACTACTGGGAATATACCCTAAAGAAACCAGAACTGTCACTCAAGTACACACACACACACACACACACACACACACACACTGATGTTTATTGCTTTGTTCACAATAGCAAAGAATTGGAAACAACCCAAGTGCCCATCAACAAACGAATGGATAGAGAAGCTTTGGTATATTCACACAATGGGATACTACGCTGCATTGAAAACAAGGCACTAATGAACTATTATACAAAATGGGTGACCCTTGAGGACATTATGCTGAGTGAAATATCTCAGTCACAAAAAACAAATACTGCAGAAAACCACTGTTATAGAACAGGACTGATATGGGGGTTGCAGGAAAGGAAGAAAAGAAGGGATAAATAATGGACAACATTGAAACAGACAAGGGAGAGAACTGTATAAAAGGAATATATGAGTAGGTATTTTGGGCATCACAAGAGTCCAGAATAAGAGTTGCATAGTAAAGTGGTTGGTGGCAGTGGGGACTGTATAACAACCAAAAAACTTATTTTAAAAAAATGGAAACTAGAAGGAAAATATGCATCAATGAAAGAATGGAAATACAAGTTCTTTATTCATTAAAATATAAAAAGTAAATAATAAACCAGCATTAGACTAAAAAACTATACTTGTTTATTTATAAAATTCAACTACATTGTTTTTCACATCAGAACATTTGCATTTCCCTCTCCTCCCCACCTCCATGAAATTGTATGACCCCCCTGGTTCCACCCTCTCCCCCCACCTTGATCCTCTTACCCATTCTCCAATAATGGTCTTCTATGTATTTGTCCTTGTGAAACTTAGTTCACTCAACATAATGCTCTTCAGTTCCTGCCAATTATGTAATAATTTTATCTTGATTTACATACAAAGTTCATAAAGTTCATATACACTGTTTTTTACACCGGATCTTTCCCCTTTCCTTTATCAATGCCTCCCTCCAACCATCAAATTGTGTGACCCTATCTTTAAGCACCTTCTCTGCCCCTTGCATTCTCATACACACTCTACGATAATGGGCATATACAGTATTTGTCAAAATAAAGCATATTCTTGATATACTTGACTAGTGTTGATTCTGGACTCGAAAGTGAGCTTGGATCTTTCACCTGGGACATCTTCAGAAAACATCTCTTGATGAGGACAGCTGAGTAACTCATCTTGAACTGTCACTTTTGGCTTATCATGTAGGAAATGCTGTTAGGAGTTATGAAGTCAGAATCAACTCATAGACGATCTTCCAGCAGGTTTTTAGAGGCTCTAGTGGCCCAGTGGTAAGAAGCTGCACTGCAACCCCAAGGACATATGGTTCAAATCCATCAGATGCTCTACGGAGAAGATGAACAATCTCTTCTCATGCCTCTGAAAACCCACTGGAAGGTCAGCTATGGGTCAGTTCCAGCTCAATAGTACACAACAACAGCAACAATTCACAGAGGAGAGTCCCCATCTTTCTCCCTTGGAGCAGTTAGTGGATTCCAACTTCCTGCCTTTGAGTAGGCAGCACAAACACCACTCAGCCACCAGAACTCTTTATGTAAGAAATAGGTACAACAATTAGCTCTTTCCTAAATTTTTTAGTCTCTTCTCTACTGTGACTAATCTGTACCCCAATTTATACAATAAGTTTTTTTACCAAATGAGAGTTATCTCCAGAATACAAAAACACATCATCCCATTATAAAAGTGTGAACAACTTAACATATTCTACTTAGTATTTCAGTTTGCAGATTATCCAGGAGGCTGGGCTCTATGAGGAGAAGTGTCGCATCAGGATTGGTGGAAGAGTCATCAACAACCTGAGTTATGCA
>NW_006400255.1:94186-103697 GCF_000299155.1 Elephantulus edwardii | reverse complement strand
GTAACAACAACAACAATTTCAGTTTTATTTAGAAGCCCTTTAACTGCTCTGTCAATTGAGGTTCTCTATTCTCTACTGAAGTCTACTACTTCTCTATTTCAACTCCTGTCTGCTTTCTCCCCTGCCCCTCCCCCAATTTTATTGTGATTTGAGTGAAAGTTTACAAAGCAAATTGGTCTTAACATTCAATCATTCTTCATACTCGATTTGGTTTATATCATTAATTATAATGCCCTCAATGTCCAGCTCTCTGATGTATAGCGATTTTTCCAGTCCAATTTGTCTTTTGATTTCCTGACTGCAGATGCCAATAGTGTTGATTGTGGAGCCAAGCAAGCTAACATTGTTAACAACCTCAATCTCTTCTGTATCTATCATGGTGTTGACAATCACACACTCACTTTTTTCCTATGACATACACTTACATTAATCCATCTATTCTACTCTTTCTTGCCTTGTGCACTTCATCCTTAGTAAATGCTTTTGCTCTTATATGATTGGCTATTCTCAGGAGTGAGCACACAAGGGTTTTATTGTTCACCTGTAGGTTGGTCCATTGTTTGGCTGAAAGTTGAGTTCCAAGGTTATCTTATATTCTTTTCTTTTCCTTACTCTATCTTATCTCAGTTAATTTGTATTCCATCAATACCTGGGGCCTTATTTTTGTGCCAAGTCCTTCAGAGCAGCCTGCACTTCCTACTGTATCACCATTACTTCTTGATCTTATGTTGTTTCTTGAAATTCTTCTGTGTTTGCTAATTCTTTATGGTACAGTGACTCTATATACTCCTTCCATCTTATTTTAATGCTTCCTGGATCATTCCATATTCTGCCCATAGCATCCTTAAGTATTGCAACTTCTAGCTTGGATTTGTTCTTTAGTTCCTTCAGCTTAAGAAATGCCAAGAGAGTTTGGACCTTTTAATTTTCTAACTCCAGTTCCCTGCACATTTCATTACAATCACTTAGCTTTGTCTTCCTGAGTTGCTCTTTGAAATCTTCTATTCAGCTCCATAACTTCTTGTTTTCTTCTCTTTGCTTTGACTTCTCAGTGCTCTAGTGCAATATTCAGAGTCTCTTTCAAACATCCATTTCAGTCTTTTCTTTTTCCTGCATCTTGTCAACAAACATGCTGCCCTGGACATACTCACCAGGTTGTGCCAAGAAATCTGGAAGACAACTAGAAGAGATCCATATTTATTCCCATTAAAAAAAAATGTGACCTGACAGAGAGTGAAAATTATAGAACAATATCACATGCAAGCAAAATTCTGCTGAAGATTATAAAAAAAATTACTGGAAAAGTACATAGAGAATTATCAATAATACAAGGTGGATTTAGAATAGGTCATGTCACTAGAGACATTATCACCAATGTCAGATGGGGCTTGGCAGGAAGCAAAGAGTACCAGAGGAATGTCTATCTGAGCTTTACTGACTGTGCAAAACATTTGAGTATGTGGGCCACAACACATTGTGGCTAACCTTGAGAACAATGGGAATCCCAGAGTATTTGATTGTGCTCATATGAAACCTATCCTTGGATGAGAAGGCAGTCCTCAGAACAGAGCTAGGAAACACTGCATGGCTCAAAATCAGAAAAGGTGTACATCAGGGATACATCCTGTCTCCATACCTTTTCAATCTATATGCAGAACAGATCATTCAGGAAACTGGGCTTTACGAGAAGGAATCGGGATTGGAGAAAAGACTCATCAACAATGTACATTATACAGATGACACAACTTTCCTTACTAAAAATGAGGAGGAAATTAAGTATTTGCTGCAGAAAGTCAAGAACAATAGTCTTTAATATGGATTGAAGCTCAACATCAAGAAGACAAAGATTCTCACCACTTGGTCAATTGTCAGCACCATGATAGATGCAGAAGAGATTGAGGTTGTTAACAATTTCAGCTCCCTTGGCTCCACAATCAACACTTATTGGCATCTGCAGTCAGGAAATCAAAAGACAAATTGGACTGGAAAAATCTTGCTATACATCAGAGAGCTGAACAATAATTAAAGATGACAGAAGAAGAATTGAAGCCTTTGAGTTGTGGTGCTGGAGAAGAGTCTTGAACATATCATGTACTGCCAAGGAAACAAATAGGTCTGTCTTGGAGCGGGTAAAACCAAGTTTTTCCTTGGAAGCTAGGATTTTGAAGCTCCATCTCACCTACTTTGGGCACGTGGCCAAGAAAGATTGATCCTTGGAGAAGGACATCATGTTCAGAAGGGTGGAGGGACAGCTCAGGAGAAGAAAACCCTGAATGAGATGGATAGATACTGTAACTGGGGCAATGTGTTGGAGTCAGTAAGAATGGCTCAGGACAGAGCAGGCTTCAAAGCTGTTGTGCATAAAGTTGTTATGAGTTGCAGGTGACTCAATGGCACTTTAAAACAACAACAACAGCAATACTATCTCAGAATTAATCTTTTAGTGGCAAGTAATTAAATAAAAAAAATCACTTTATAAAAGGAATTACTTTTATATGACTATGTGAATCATAACAAATTGTGGCTGACATTGAGAAGAATGGGAGTCCCACAGCTCTTAATTGTGCTCATGTGAAACCTATAACCAGACCAGGAGGCTGTTGTGTGTACAGAGCAGGGGAATACGGCATGGTTTTAAATTAAGAAGAGAGTATGTCAAGGTTACATTCTCTCTTCATACCTATGTAATCTGTATGCTGAGCAAATTATTTGAGAAGCTGGACTCTATGAAGAGGAATGTGGCATAAACATTGGAGGGAAACTCATCAATAATCTGTGTTATGCAAATGACATAACCTTGCTTGATGAAAGTCAGGAGGACCTGAAGCACTTGTTGCAGAAGATCAAAGAATGCAGCCTTTGGTATGGATTGGATCTCAATATTAAGAAAACAAAGATTCTTACCACTGGAATAATAGGCAACATCATGATGGACAGAGATCATCTTACTGGACCTATAGGCAACATCATGATGGATGAAGATTATCTTGCTTGGATCCACAATTAACACCCTGGTACCAATTAGCACTCAGGAAATAATGAGACACAACACAATTGAAAGACATTGGTTCTTCTTCTGTCATTCATTGTCCAACTTTCAGATGCATTACAAATAATTGAAAAAAACCATGATTTGCATCAGGCACATCTTGGTGTTTAAGCTGATATCATTGCTCTTTATCATTTTGGGGATGATCTTGACAGCAAATTTTCCCAGTGTAACATATCTATTGATTTATTAATTGCTGGTGATGCAAGTAAGATGAAATCTTTGAAATCCTTTTTTCCATCAGGATGTTGCCTATTGGTGCAGTGGTGAGGACTTTAGTTTTCTTTTGTTTAATTTTTATTTTATAATGGATTGCTTACAAAGTTTGTATACACTGTGTTTCACACTATTCTTCATTCACATCATTTCATATCATCATTCCCTTTCATTAGGTTTTATAAAAGAAATCACCATCAAACTATGCCTACCATTTCTCTGTCATTCCAGATTCCCACTAGGACTTTTCCATTTCCTTTACACCTTCCTCTCCACCCATCAAATTGTGAGACCCTCCTAAGAGAACAAACAGGTCTGTCCTGGAGAGGGTGAAACCAGGCTCCTCCTTGGAAGCAAGGATTTTGAAGCTCTGTCTGACATACTTTGGGCATATTGCCAGGAGATAGCAGTCCTTTGAGAAGGAAATTATGCTTGGAAGGGTAGAGGATAGCACAAGAAAGGAATAACCTGGATGAGATAGACTGACTCAGTGAATGGGGTAAGGGGGTAGATGTATAGGTGTGTCAGAGACAATGAAAGTGGCTCAAGATAGAACAGGATTCAGAGGTGTTGCACATATGGTCACTATGAGTCACAGGTGACTTAATGGCATATAACAATAATAACAACATGATTTCTTCCTGCCCATCCTCACCCCTCTGCTCCCACCCTTCCCTTCTTAGATCTTCATACATATTTTACTAGTTATCTATTTGCATAATAATGGTCTTATGCAGTATTTGTCCTTATGAAACTGACTTCACTCAGCATAATGTTCTCCAGTTTCTCCCAAGTTATGTAGTAATTTCTGAAATTGTTGCCCCTCCCATCAACAAATGAATGAATAGGAAAAACTATGATATATTCACATAATGGAAAAATACTAAATATTACACAACATGGGTGACCCTGGAGGACATTATGCTGAGTGAAATATTTCAGTCACAAAAGGGAAAACACTGCCTAATACCACTGTCATATATCGGGACTGACATAGGGGTTGGGAGGAAACTGAGAAAAGAAGGGATAAATAACAAGCATTGCACTGGAACAGACGAAGAACTGCTTAAAAGGAATATATGAATAGGCATTATCTGTAACAGTCCGTAATAAGAAGTGGATAGCAAAATGGACTCAGAGAGTATAGGGAGGGATAAATTTATGCAATAATGAATGCTTTTTTTTTTTAAAGTGAACTGGGAGTTTAGGAAAGAAAATGTCCAACAATTAATGAATGAAAATCCAACTTTTCTGTAAACTTTCATTAAAATCACAATAAAAAAAGAGAAGAATTGTTGCTTTTGAGTGCTGTGTAGTAATCCATCATAATAACATACCATAATTTCTCAATCCATTTGGTTGTGGTTGGACATATGGACTGTTTCATGTTCTTGCTATGGTGAATAAAGCTGCCATGAATATTGGCATATAAATCTCCATTTATGTCTCAGTTCCAATTTTCTGGAGGTATATTCTTAACTGTGGAATAGCTGGGTCATATGGAATTTCTATGTTCAGTTTTTTGAAAAAGCACTAAACTGCACTCCAGAGTGGCTGTACCATTTTACAACCCCATCAACAGTATATGAGAGTTCCTATCTCTCCACCTTCTCTCCAACATTTCTTGCTTGCTGTCCTACTAAACTTTGCCACTGCTACTGGGGTGCAATGATATCTCATTGTGGTTTTGATTTGCATCGCTCTTATTGCTAGTGATTTTGAGCATTTCTTCATGTGTCTGTTGACCATCCGAATGAACATCTTTCCTCTGTGAAAAGGCTATTCATGTCTTTTGCTCATTTTGTAATTGAGTTATCAGTCTTTTTCTGGTGGAGGCCCTGTAGGATTCTGTAAACTTTTTTTATGAGACCCTTGTCTAAGATATTTCCAGATGTGTTTTCCCAGTCAGTATGTTTTCTTTTCACCCTCTTGGAAAAACTTTTGATGCACACAGGGATTTAATCTTTAGAAATGCCTATTCATCAATTTTGTTCTTTCCTGATTTCATACTTCTGGGTGTATTTAACAGCTTCTTTATACCATAGGGTATAAAGCTTGATTCCACTTTGTTTCTTCTGATCTTTATAGTTTGGGGCTTTATAGTTTATAGGTCTCTGATCCACCTATGGATTTTTAGTTTTCTTGAGATGCAATATATATTGAAGGCTATAGTCTTTGATCTCCTCCTGCAAGTGCATCAAGTCCCTCTTACTTTCAGCAAGCAAGATTTTGCTATCTGCATAGTTCAAGTTGTTGGTGAATCCTGATGCCACATTGTTCTTCATAAAGTCCAACTTCTTGAATGATTTTTCTCAGCATGCAGACTAAATAAATATGGAGAAAGGATATAGCCCTAAGGCACATTGTTTTTATTTTAAATCATACAGTGTTTCCTTACTCTGTTCAGACAACCATCTCTCGGGCTAAGTATAGGTTGCACACGAGCACAGTCAAGTGTTCTGGGTTTCCCATTCTTCTCAATGTTAGCCATAATTTGTTGTGATCCACAGAGTCAAATGCCTTTGAGTAGTTAATAAAATACAGATACACACACTTCTGGTACTTTCTGCTTTCAGGCAACATCCATCTGACATCAGCAATGATATCCCTGATGCAATGGCCTCTTCTAAATCCAGTTTGTATTTCTGGTAATTCTGTTGGTGTACTGTTCTAGCCATTTTGTAATAATCACCAGCAATATTTTGCTTGCATGTGATATTAACAATATTGTTCAGTAATGTCCATATTCTGTTGGATTACCTTCCTTGGGAATGGAAAAAATATTAATCTTTTCGAGTTAACTGGCTATGTAGCTGTCTTCCAGATTTACTGGCACAGCCTAGTGAACATATCAAGGGCTACATTTGTTTGTTTAAACATGTCAAATGGTATTCCATCAATTTTTGTGGCTTAATTTTTTGTCAATGCCTTAAAAACAGCTTGAACTTCATCCTTTATCACCATTGGTTCTTGATCATATTCTTCTTCTGGAAATAGTTCTGTCAGTTCTTTTTGACACTATTATTATTAAGAGCCAAATAATCTAGTATGACTCATATTGTTGTTGTTGATGATGATTGCCTTTGGGTCGAGCACAACTTGTAATGGCCCTATGAACAAAAGGCCTGAAACTGCTTTACAACTACCAACATTTATCAAAGTTCATAGAGTTTCCGGAGGCATGTTGTTTAGGAAGTAGATGCCACTCCTGCTTCCAACCCTATCATAGTATGTTATTGCTGTTATGTGCACTGAGTTATTTGTGATGCATAGCAACCCTTTGTACAGCAGCTCTGAACCCTTCCCTGTCCTGAGTCAGTCTCACTAAGTCTGACACACCAACCCCCCGTGCCCCAGTTACTGTATCAGTCCGACTTATCCAGATGGGGTCTTCCTTTCCTGAGCTGTCTGTCCACCCTTCTGAGCATGATGTCCTTCTCCTGGCCACGTGTCCAAAGTAAGTGAGGTGGAGCTTCAAAATCCTAGTCTCCAAGGAGAAACTTGGTTTCACCCTCTCCAAGACAGACTGATTTGTCTCCTTGGCAGTCCGTGGTATGTTCAAGACTCTTCTCCAGCACCACAACTCGAAGGCATTTCTTCTTCTGTCATCCTTAGTCATTGTCCAACTCTCTGGAGCATAACAAGTATTGAGAAGACCATGACCTGGATTAGGTCACCTTTGTATCTAGACTGACACCATTGCTCTTCAGCACTCTAGAGAGGTCCGTGACAGCAGATTTTCCTAATGCGCTTCGTCTTTTGATTTCCTGACTGCTGGTGTTAAAAGTGTATCTGAGTACATCTCATAGCGACCCTATAAACAATAGACCTGCCCTATTCTGTGTCAATCTCACAATCTGACACATTTGAACCCATTGCTACAGTCACTGTTCTTTTGATACTTCCTGGATCATTCAAAATTTTTCCTTTAGCATCCATCAGTATTGTAACTTGAGGCTTGGATTTCTTTTTTCAGTTATTTCAGCTTAAGAAATGTTGAATTATTTTTCTTGTTTGAAAGACAGTTACTGGCCAACTAATTGGATAAGATCCATATTTGTTTCTGTTCAAAAAGAGATAATCCAGCAGAGTGTGGAAATTAGCAAACAATATTATTAATATCACACACAAGTAAATGTTTGTTGAAAATTATTTAAAAATGGAAGGGGGGTGGGAGTAATCATAGGGTTCCCACAATTTGATGAGTAGAGGGAGGGATGGGTTAAGGAAATGGAGAAGATTCAGTGTGAAAAAAATATATATGAGCTTTGTAAATAAACCAGTACCATTAGGGTTTGAGGATGACTCATCAACAACTTGTGTTATGGAGATGATATGTTTCCTTGCAAAAAGTGAAGAAGACTTGAATCACTTATTGCAAAAGACCTAAGACTAAAGCCTTCAATATGTATTACATGTCAACATCAAGAAATTAAAAAATCCTCACCTATATGCAAAATCATGCTGTGGTTGTGGTGGTTGTTGTTGTTCTTATGTGCCGTCAAGTTGCCTGCAACTCATAATGACCTAAAGCCTTCTTTATCCTGTGCCAATCTCACTGTCTCTGACACACCTACCCCTATTATTCCAGTCACTGAATCAATCCACCTGATAGAGGGTCTTCTTCTCCTACCCTCTCCCTCGATTCTCTCAAACATGACATCCTTCTCCAAAGACTGGTTCCCCTGTTGCAACATGTCCAAAGTATGCCAGAAGCATCTTCAGAATCCTTGCCTCCAAGGAGAAGCCTGGTTTAACTCTCTCCAGGATGAACCTGTTTATTTTCTTAGCAGTCTATGGTATATTTAATACTCTCCACCAACACCACAGCTCAAAGCCATCAATTCTCTTTCTATCCTCCCTAGTCATTGTCCAGCTCTGTGAAGCATAGCAAGTGATTGCAAAAAGCTATATCAGGTGCATCAAGGAAGTATTAAAAGAAGCTGGAAAGAATATACTGAGTCACTGTACTAAAAGGAATTGACCAACACAGAAGAATTTCATGAAACAGCATATGAGCATGAGCCTATGGTGATGAAGAAAGAAGTTCAAGCTGCTTTGAAGGAATTGGCAAAAAATAAGCCCCATGAATTGATGATATAACAATTGATGTATTTCAACTAACAGATGCTGCCCTAGATGTGTTCACCAAGTTGTATCAATGAAATATGTAGGACAACCACTTGGCCAATCAACTGACTGGAAGAGATCTATATTTGTTCCCATTCCAAAGAAGGGTGACCCAACAGAGTGTGAAAATTATCGAACAATATCACTGATATCACATGCCAACAAGATTCTGCTGAAGATTATACAAAAATGACTGGAACAGCACATCAACAGAGAACTGCCAAAAGTGCATGCTGGGTTTAGAAGGGATCATAGTACTAGGGATATTGTAGCTAATGTTATATGGATCTTGGCTGAAATCAGGGAGTACCAGAGGAATGTCTATCTGTGTTTCATTGACTATATAAAGGTGTTTGACTGTGTGGATCACAACAAACTATGGCTGACTCTGAGAAGAAAATCATGATAGATGGGAGAAAAAGTCGTCAGCAGTTTCATTTTACTTGGATCCACAATCAATAGCCAAGGTCACAGTAGTCAAGAAATCAAATTACCTGTTGCTTTGGGAAAATCTGTGTCAAAGACTTCTTCAAAGTGTTAAAGAACAATGCTGTTAATTTTAAAATTAACGTTTACCTGGCCTAAGCCATGATATTTTAAATTGTTTCCTATGCATCTGAAAATTGACCCACAGAAGATTAAAGTTGAGTAAATAAGACCAAAGAAGAATTGATACCTTTGAATTGTGGTGTTGGAGAAGGGTCTTGAATATACTATGGACTGTCTAAAAGATGTACAACTCTGTTCTGGAAGAAGTGCAACAAAAATACTTTATTTAGAGGCAAAGATGGTGAAACTTCATCTCACATGTTGTTGTTAAGTGATCGAACATGTAATCAAGATGCATTGATAATAATAGGTGACTGGAATGCAAAAGTTGGGAACAGAGAAGAAGATTGAGTAGTTGGAAAACATGGACTCGGTGACAGAAATGGAGCTGGAGAGAGAATGACTGAATTTTGCACTATCAATGACTTGTTGTTGTTATTGTTATGTGCCATCGAGTTGTTTGCAACTCATAGTGACCCTATGTACAAGAGCTCTAAATGCTGTTCTATCCTGTGCCAACCTAGCCATCTCAAATGCACTTATTCCCACCACTTCAGTCACAGAATC
>NW_006400255.1:91590-93046 GCF_000299155.1 Elephantulus edwardii | reverse complement strand
TCTGGCAGTTCTCTGTTGACATATTGTTCCAAATGTTTTTGGATAATCTTCAGCAGAATCTTGCTTGTATGTGATATTAGTGATATTCGATAATTTCCGCTCTCTGTTGAATCACCTTTCTTTGGAATGGGAACAAATCAATGACTTATTCATTGCAAATACATTTTTAAAGATACATAAACGCAGGTTGTATACATGGATTTCACCTGATGGTATGCATAGGAATCAGATCGATTACATCTGGGGAAAGAACTGCTGGAGAAGCTCAATATCAACTGTGAAAACTAGGGCAGGAGCTGATTGTGGAACAGACCACCAACTACTCATATGCAAGTTCAAGCTGAAGCTGAGGAAAATAACGGCTAGGAAAAGTCATATTGAAAGATCAACTCCACAGTGATCCTATGAACAACAGATCAAAACTTTGCCCTATTCTTTGCCATCCTGATGATTTCTATGCTTAAGTCCATTGTTACAGTTTCTGTGTCAATGAATCTCCCTGAGGGTCTTCCTCTTTTTTTCTGACTCTGACCTTTCCCAGCTTGATGCCTTTCCTCAGGGACAGGCCTCTTCTGAAAATATACCCAAAGTATGTAAGATGACTCATACTCATAGCAACTCATACCGACCTGTGTAAAACAGCCCTAAACTCTGCTCTGTCCTGTGCCAATCACACTGTCTCAGACACTCCCATTCCAATTGCCCCAGTCACTGAATCAATCCACCTCATAGGGGGTTACTTGGTGGTCAACCTACTAGAAAAGTGCTTTAGTTGTTATGTGCCATCATGTCCACTATGACTCACAGTGACTTTAAAAAGAGCACTAACCCAAAGGGGCAGCAATATCCAATTGTTCAAAGAACTCGGGAAGACATCACCTGACCAACTGACTGGAAAGATCTACATATGTTTCCATTCCAAAGAAAGGTGACTGGGCAGAGTGCAGAAATTATCAAACA
This sequence comes from Elephantulus edwardii, assembly GCF_000299155.1. NCBI lineage: Eukaryota > Metazoa > Chordata > Mammalia > Macroscelidea > Macroscelididae > Elephantulus > Elephantulus edwardii. The sequence continues at coordinate 92,086 of NW_006400255.1, read as the reverse complement.
GTAACATTAATACCAGATGCAAGAAAGATCCTGCTGAAAATGATCCAAAAGTGACTGGAGCAGCATGTCAACAGAGAACTGCTAGATGAGCAGACTGGGTTTAGAAGAAGCATGGCACTGGAGATATGATAGCTAATGTTAGATGCATCTTGACCGAAAGCAGAGAGTACCAGAGGAATATCTATCTGTGTTTCATTGACTATATAAAGGTGTTTGATTGTGTGGATCACAACAAACTGTGGCTGCCTCTAAGAAGAATGGTCATCCCAAAACATTTGATTGTGCTTATGCAAAACCTATATTTGGACCAGGAGCAGTCATCAGAACAGAGCAAGGAGACACTGCATGGTTCAAAATCAGGAAGGGTGTATGTCGGGAATGCATTCGGTCTCCATACCTTTTCAATCTATAAGCAGAACAGATCTTTCAGGAGGCTGGGCTATATGAGGAAGAATGTGGCATCAGGATTGGAGGAAGATTCACCAACAATCTGTGT
>NW_006400255.1:88552-91250 GCF_000299155.1 Elephantulus edwardii | reverse complement strand
TCAAGGACCTCTCCAGAGTACTGAAGATCAATGATATCAGTCTGGAGACTGAGGCACACCTGATCCAGGCCATAGTCTTCACAATTGCTTGCTATGCATCAGAGTGCGGGACAATGAGTAGGGATGATAGAAAAAGAATTGATGCCTTTGAGCTGTTGTGCTGGAGAAGAGTACTGAATATACCATAGACTGCCAGGAGAACAAACAGGTTCATCCTAGAGATGGTCAAGCCAGCCTGCTCCGTGGAGACAAGGATTCTGAGGCTTCTTCTGACATACTTTTTGTCTTGTTGTAAGGAGGACTGGGCCTTGGACATCATGCTTAGAAAGCTGGAGAGACAGAGAAAGAGAGGGAGATCATCAGTGAGATGGATTGATACAGTGACTGTGATAATGAAGGTAAGTGTGTCCAAGACAGCAAAGTTGACACAGGATAGAGCAGGTTTCAGGGCTGTTGTCCATAGGGTCACTATGAGTCAGAAGCAGCTCAACGGCATATACAACAACAACAATATGTCATCTGATGCTAGAACCTCCTCAAGTTGTTATCCATTACTTGATACATATTACTTGCTTACTTACGTATGAAATATTTCTGGAGTCACTAGAAATGTTTTAAGTGTAGTTTCCTCCAGAAGAACTCAGCTAAGGGGAAAAAAAGAAAGGAAGTTTCTCCTTCTATAAATTTTTTAACATCTTTTCTTTCACATCATGTGAATGAGTTCTTTATTCAGTAAGCAATTTACAGTTATTTTATCTTTATTCAGGGATACTGGCAATAATTTTAACATTTACTTATTTAAGTGTAAGGGAAATTTTTATAATGTATTTCCTTGACACTAGGGCTTCTTTGTACAACTACTTTAACTCTACTGTCGTCATGTTGATTTCCACTCACAGTGAAAATTAACCATTAGGTTTTGAAGGCTGTAAAACTTTATAGAAGCAGATTGATTCTTTTTTCTTCTGCAGAGAAGCTATCTTGAGCTGATAACCTTTTAGTTTGCAGTCAAACACTTAATCCACAAGGCCACTAGGGCTCTTTACAATCATTTTAGAGGGCAATATTTTCAAAATTATAGAGTGATATATTCTTTGATTCAGAATTTTTAGCAACCTAAACTGCTAGAGAAGAATATTGAATGGACTGCCAGGAGAACAAACAGGTTCAGCCTGGAGAGGATGAAACCAGGCTGCTCCTTGGAGACAAGGATTCTGAGGCTTCGTCTGACATACTTTGGATGTGTTGCAAGGAAGGATCAGGCCTTGGAGAGGGACATCCTACCTAGAAGGTGGAGGGACAGTGAAAGAGAGGAAGACCCTGGGTAAGATGGATTGATTCAGTGACTGGCAATGAGGGTAGGTGTGTTAGAGACAATGAGGTTGACAGAGGATAGAGCAAGTTTCAGGGCTGTTGTACACAAGGTTGCTGTGAGTCACAAGGGACTTGATGGCACATAAAAACAACAACAACAACAACAACAAACTGACATGTTATCTGATGGTTGAAAATAAATTATCCATTTGTAACAGGAAATGAGTTAATTGCAAACAAGGATAATTTCTATCCCACTCCATTTTTAATCTTCTGCAATAAGAACTGTCCTTCCTTCATACTCTACAGTCATTCAATAAAGATTAAGTGAATAAATTACCTTAACAAAAACTCTCATTTTCATCTTAGTGTAAAATGCATCTTTTTTTAAAAAAAAAAGTCATATTCCTCCTCGTTTAGTTTTGAAATGGAAAAGAAGGGCATCTCTGAAGTACTTCCTTTGTTAAAAATTGCAACATATCATTACTGGCATTTAAGATTTTTTTTCCCCCACCTACTCTCTCTTCACAAATATTTCTGAAGAAAATCCATTTCAGATCCTGATTTACACTCATTTACATCTAATTCTTTCCAGACTATACTAAGTGGAGATGTGTTAGACAAGGTTAGGGCATTGAAAAGATGTGACAACCTGAGAGTCAAGTGAATGCAAAGTTGAAATTGGCAAAAAAGATGATCAAGGAGGAAACAAAGGAACCAAATTTTTTTTTTTTTTTTTTTTTTCCAAATTTCTTTTTCAACATACAGAAAACGTGTCATTATTACTGATAGTTGCAAAAAACACAAAGAAAAAAAATATTTCTTATCTGAGACTCAAGATCTATGCATATAAGCCAAGTCAATCATGATCTAAGTTTGCATCTGAACAGATATAAATAAGTGATGTCTAAGTTTTTGCGCGTCTAAACAGATAAGCACAGCAAGATGACACCAACTCATCTGGTCAGAAACTAAGCATTCTGGGCATTCTCAACTCAACTCAGAAATACATCTCTCTTCACTTACTAAAGTCTGAAAATGCACTTGCTTCAGTAAATGGCACTGACTATGACTCTAGTCCATAGTAATCGTGAGAAGTTGGCAATTAAGGGCCATTTGAGAGCCAGAGTCAACCTAGATATTTAATGAAAACCAAACTAATCTTAGAACAATGTTTCCTTAATTTGCACAAGGATTTTTCCCCATAGAGTACTTGGTTGGTGTGATTTAAAAAAAATACTGGTGTTGAACTACAATATCTACTCTCTAGACTGGCAATTCATTAACTTTTTGATCTCAGGAACTTTGTTCACTCTTAAGGTCTCAGGAACTTTTGTTTATGTAAGCTGTATGAATCAATATTTATTATGTTGTTGTTGTTGTT
>NW_006400255.1:75139-86719 GCF_000299155.1 Elephantulus edwardii | reverse complement strand
TTCCTCTTCTGTCTTTGTAATGACCGCCTGCACTCTTCCTGGATGATACATTTAACATCCTCCCACAACTCATCTGGTCTTTGTTCATTAGTGTTCAAGGCCTCAAACCTGTTCCTGAGATGATTCTGAAATTCAGGTGGTATGATATTAAAGTCATATTTTGGCTCCTGTGGATTCGGCTTTATTTTCCTCAGCTTCAGCTTGAACTTGCATATGAGTAATAGCAGGTATTAAAATTGAAAGTTTGTATTCATGTATTGTTGTTGTTCAGTGCTGTTGAGTTGATTATGACACATAGTTACCCTATGAACAATGGATCTAAACCTGCCCTATCCTGTGTCATCCCAACTATCTCTAACATACTCAAGACCACAGTTACAGTTCCTGTGTTGATCCATCTTTTGAGGGTCTTCCCCTCCTTCATTTCCTCCAACATTTTAAGCATGGCGTCTTTTTCCAAGGACTGGCCCCTCCTAACAACATGCCCAAAGTATATGAAATGAATTTTCACTAGAATAAAGAGAGGGAGGATTAGTAAAATTTCTTAACTACAAACAAATACCTTATGAGAATGAGTTACTGAACTTGATGACTTAGGACCAAAATCTCTGGTGACAGTGAAGTCATTTGTAAGAACATACATCTCAAAGACAATATTTTGCACTCTACTCTGAGGAGAAGGCGCTCTGGTGGCCTAGTGGTAAGAACCTGTGCTGCAATCCTGAATGCACGTGGTTTGAATCCACCAGCTGCTCTGCAGGAGAAAGATGGGCAATCTCCTCCTGAATGATTAACGGCCTCTGAAAACCCGGGTTGGTTCAACTCGACAGTACTCAACAACAACTGTGAGGAGTAGCCAATAGGAACTTAGAAGCTAACAAATGGCCCTTTAAGATATAGCTAGTGGTCTCTTCTCATCCAGAGGAAAGAAAAGGAGGATGCTAATAACCAAAGGCTCAAGAAAACAATCAGTCCAAAGTAATAGATGTGGACCATCGCCTCCACTATTTGGAGATCAGAAGAACTAAGATGGTGCCTCACTGTCACGACAAGTACTCACATAAGAGCCAGAGAAAGTCCTAGACAGAATGGAGAAAAAAGACAAAATAATAAAAAAAAGACCAAACTTAATAGTCTGAAGAGGAGACTAGTGAAACCTCTGTGTCAGTGACCTTTGTTGTTGTTGCTAGATGCCGTCAAGTACAACTCATAGTGACCCTATGAACAACAGATTTCAATCTAGTCCTATACTCTGCCATCCTCACCATCTCTGATACACTTGAGATACCTTCAAACTTGGCACTGAACCCATTATCAAGTATCACTTTGCAACCAAACACATTCCAATAGCAGAAACAGTAACACCTGTGAGAAATGTGCTCCTTAGCACAACCTATCAGAGAGAGTCAAAAGGGCAACAATAAATGAGTGAATGGAAATCCAAGTTCTTTATAAACTTTCATTAAAATCTAAACAAAAAAAATTAAAAAAGAATTAATATGGTGTAGCATTTCCCCCTCAAAAAATTTCATAGACATAAAGAGCAACACAAAGACAAATTGGAGCTGAAAACTAAGGAATAGGTGGGTAAAGTGCAGTTACGTTGAGACAACTGTCACTAATATCATGAATCAGAATGTGTACAAATTACTGAATTGAAAAATGAATTTGCTCTATAAACTTTACTTGAATCTCAATGGTAATAAATATTTTTAATACAGAAATAATAAAGGAAAAGAGGTAGTTTTAGTGTAGGGTGGCTCTTAAATTACTCTTTTGAGATATAAAAAGTAAAATTGAGCAAGCATCTGAGCAAAGCAAGCAAGCACAGATGGGGGGAGGTAGGATGTCATGCCATCAGGTATGTGTAAGAAATTAGGAAACCAAAGAGCTAATACAGAGAGACAAAGATTTTCCCAAGACACAACTAGATGTTTGACCTCCTTAACTTGGAGAAAACAACTGTCTGCTTGTTAAGGCTAAAAATAAATATACAAATAAAATTGTTGTTGCTGTTGTTAAGTGCTGTTGAGTCATAGGTGACTCATAGCGACCCTATGAACCAAAGTCCTCAACACTTGCATGACTTTCATCCTTTCTCCAGGTTCATAGGTTTTCTGGAGGCAAGCTATTATGGAAGTAGATGCCACTCCTCCTTCCAAGCTTGTTTTAATTGGGGAGCTCCACCAAACTCTGTCCGCCATGGGTAACCGTTATCACATTTGACAAATCAGTGTCAGTGTTTAGCTTCTTGGGTGAAAGATGAGGCAGTCTGCTCCTATTAAGATTTACTTTTGCTGTTGTGTCCCATCAAGTTAGGACCAACTTATAGCTAATCCTGCAGCTGGCTTTCAGAAGCAATAAATCACAAGGAGGAAACATCCCATCTTTCTCCCATGGAGCAACTAGTAGATTCAAACTACATACCTTTGGGTTGGCAGAGCAGCCACCTTGAGTCAGAATCAACTTTACAATAGTGGGTACAAAGTTGGAGATATTTAGCAATTAATATCTGATAAAATGTGCAGACAGTATCTACAAAGAATTTTCATATATGAAAGAAATTATCAACGTTAGTGAAGAATATAGTAATTTTTCATGGAAAAAATATTGAGATAATGGATTTACTGCTATTTTTAAGTGGATGGATATATATTGCTGATTTATTGTGACCAACATCAGTCTGCCTCAGCTTGCAAAATGTTCAGAATGTTTACCTTTACATGCTCCATTTAATTTTTTTCAGCTTTCATTTTCTTACATTCATTCTTTGTACATTCCATGTTCCAGTCAAATGGATGTGTACAGCTGTTTCTACTCATGTTAATATCCTCCACTCTGGCAATCTTACCTCTATTATTATTTCTAAATGTGTTCCTCGGAAACACTCACAGAGTTTTCAAAGGCCAAGTATTCTAGAAGTGTGTAGCTAGTCCTTCTTTTCAGTCTGTCTTAACCTGGAAGCGTCACTGAAACTTATTTACCAAGGGTCACCTACTGGTATTAAAATATTGGTGACACAGCCTCTAGTAACACAGCAGCCAGCAAGCTACCTTAGTACAGTAAACTAACAAGCAAGTATTGTACTCAGAAGATCAAACTATGAACAAGTAAGCATATGTTGTTATTATGTGCTGTTGAGTCACCTGAAACTCATAGCCACCCTATGGACAATAGCTCTGAAGACTACCCTATCTGAGCCAGTCTCACCAACTCTGACATCCCTAATCTCACTGCCCCATTACTATGTCAATTAATCTCATCCAGTATCTTCCTCTTCTATGCCATGCCTCCACTTTTCTAAGCATGATGTTCTTCTATAAGTACCAGTACCTCCTAGCCACATGCCCAAAGTATGTGAGACAAAGCTTCAAAATCCTAGCCTCCAAGGAGAAACTTGATTTCACTCTCTTTAAGACAGACCTATTTGTTTTCTTGGCAGTCCATAGTATGTACAAGATTTATCTCCACTACCACACTCAAATCATCAATTCTTCTTCTGTCATCCTTAGTCATTGTCCAGCTCTTTGATTCATAGCAAGTAATTGTGAAGACCATGGACTGGGTCAGGTGCACCTTAGCCTCTAGACTGACATCATTGCCTCTCAGTAGTCTAGAGTGGTCCCTGACAGCATATTTTTTTCCCAGTGCAATTCATCTTTTTATTTCCTGACTGCTGGTGTTAATAGTGTTGATTATGTAGTTGAGCAAGCTATACTTGTTAACAACCTCAATCTCTTCTCCATCTATCATGGCGATGCCATTTGGCTAACTAGTGAGAATCTTTGTCTTTTTGATGTTAAGCTTCAATCGCTATTTAAGACTACAGTCTTTGAACTTCTGCAACAAATGCGTCAGGTCCTCTTCATTTTCATCAAACAAGGTTGTGTCATCTGCATAATATAGGTTGTTGATGGGTCTTCCTCCAATCTCGATACCACATTCCTCCTCTTAATGCCAGCTTTCTGGATGATCTATTCTGCATATATATTGAAAAGGTATGGAAGCAAGACAAATCTCTGAAGCACTCCTTTCTTGATTTTGAATCATGTAGTGTTTTCTTGCTCTGTTCTGAGGACTGCTTCCTGGTCTGAGTAGAGGTTTTGCCTGAGCATAATCAAGAATAAGCATATACATACACACACAAATTATGAAGTAAACAGGCTCCTATGCTGTGAATGAAAATTTAAGGAAGAATGGTGTTTCATTCAGAGTGAAAAATATAATTTCAAGATCTATCCTGGAGTATAACACTGTGAGTCATGGGATACTATCTGATTACACATATAGCGAAGACCTGTTAATACAATTGTTATTCAGATATATGTACCAACAACTAAAGCCAAAGTAAAGGAAATCAAAGTTTTCTACCAACTTTTGCAGTCTGAAATTGACCAAACATGCAGTCAAGATGCATTAATAATAACTGGTGAGTAGAATAAAAGTTGGACACAAGGCAGAAGAATTGGTAGTTGAAAATTTATGAACTTGGAGAGAGAAATGAGGCTAGAGAAAGGATGACTGAATTTTGTTCATTCAATTATTTATTCATAGTAAACACTTTTATTAAGAAACATATATGGTGTCTATACACATGGACTGGCAGAAATCAGATTGACAACATCTTTAGAAAGAGTTACTGGAGAAGTTCAATATTAGCAATCAAAACCAGGCCAAATGCTGTCTGTAGAACAGACCATCAATTACTAATGTGCAAGTTTAAATTGAAGTTGAAGAAAAGTAAAGCAAGTACACAAGAACCAAAATATGATCTTGAATTTATCCCACTTGAATTTATAAATCATGTCAGGAACAGGTTTGAAGCATTGAACACTAAGGATAGAAGACCAAATGAATTTTTTTATGACATCATGAAGCAAGCAGAAGGTTGTCATAAAGAAAGACCAAAAGGGATGTTTGAAGACTGAAAATTTCACTGAAGCAGGAAGAAGCAAAAACAAAAAGAGATGCCAGAATAAAAGAGACGAACAGAATATTTTAAAGGGCAGCTCGAGAAAACAAAGCAAAGTATAATGGAATGTGCAAAGAGCTGGAGTTGGAAAATGAAAAAGATGAACTATTTTGACATTTCTCAAACTGAAAGAACTGGGAAAAAATGCAAGCCTCAAGTTGCAATACTGGGAAATATGAGAAAGATCTTAAATAATCCAGGCAGTATAAAATAAAAGATGGAGGGAATGTCATTGTATAAGAAAGAATTCACCAACACGGAAATATTTCAGGAAGTAGCATATAATAAAGAGCCAATGGTGATGAAGGAATAAGTTCAAGTTGCAATGAAGACACTGGCAAAAAAATAAGGCCCCAGGCATCAATAGAATATCAATTGACATGTTCCAAATAACAGATACAGCTCAGAATGTGCTCACTAGTTCACGCCAGAAAATTTGGAAGACAGGTACTTGGCCAACTAACTGGAAGGTATCTGTATGTGTCCCCATTCCCAAGAAAGTTGAAAGTTGATTCAATAGAATGTAGAAATTATAGGAAAGTATCATTAATGTCACATGTGGGATAAAGATTACTGAAGATCATCCAAAAATGATTAGAACAGTATCTTGACAGAGAATTTCCAGAAATTCAAATTGGGTTTAGAAGAGGCTATAGCTCCAAGAATATTATTGCTGATGTCAGATAGACCCTGGCTGAAAGCAGAGGATATCAATAGGATGTCTGTGTTGCATTGACTATGCAAAGGAATTTGTGTAGATAATAAATTATGGCTAACCTCAAGAGGAAAGAGACTTCTTAAATGCTTAATTCTGCTTATACAAAATCTATACCTAGACCAAGAAGCTGTTGTCTGAACAGAGCAAGGGAACACTGCATGATTTAAAATCTGGAAAGGTGTGTGTCAGTTCTGTATTCTTTTTCCATACCTATTCAAACTATATTTTGAGCAAATTGTTAGAGAAGCTAGACTTTATGAAGAAGAATGTGGCTTTAGAATTTGAGAAAGGCTCAGCAACAACTTGCAATATGGAGATAACACAACTTTGATTACTGAACGTGAGGAGGACATGAAGTGCTTGCTGTAGAGGATCAAGGACTACAGCTTTCAGTATGAATTATTGTTGTTGTAAGATGCTGTCAAGTTGAGTATGATCCATCGTGACTCTATGAACAACAAGATCTGAACCCTATCTTATCCTGTAGCACCATCACACTTCCTGACACTCTAGAGTTCATTGTGGCACCATTGTTTCAATCCACCTGGTTGAGGGTCTTCCTCTCCTTTGCTTATCCTTCACCTTTCTAAGCATCAGGTGGCGCTCCAAGGAATAGACTCTCCCAGCAACATGCTCAAAGCATGTGAGATGAAGACTTATCATCTTTGCCTCCAAGGAGCACTCTGGCTGCACTTTCTCCAAGACATAACTGTTTGACAACAAATATGTCTTGGAGTAACTATTTCTTGTCAACATGAATTACATCTCAATATCAAGAAAACAAAAATTCTCACCACTTGGCCAATAGACAATATGATGATAAATAAAGAGAACACTGAAATTACCTGGTTTTATCTTGATCCACACTCAACCCTCTTGGTACCAGCAGTCAGGAAATAGGGAGACATACAGCATTGAGAAAGTATAATGTCAGAGATCTCTCAAAAGTCCTGAAGAGCAATAATGCCATGGTAAAAACTAAGGTGAGCCTGATTCAAGCCATAGTCTTTCCAATTAGCTGCTATGTATCTGAGAACTAGACAATGGATAAGGATGACAGGAGAAGAATAAATATATTTGAGCTGTAGTGTTGGAGAAGATTACTAAATATCCCATGGGCTGCCAAAAAAGCCAAACAGATATGTCTCAGAAAAAGTGAAATCAGAGTGCTTTTTGCAGGCAAAGATGGTAAACCTTCATCTCACATATTTTGGACATGTTGATAGTAGAGGCCTTGAAAAGGTGGAGAGTCAGCAAAAGATAGTAATACTCTCAACAAAATAGGCTGATACAGTATCTGCCAAAAGGGACTCAAATGTTTTGAGGATGATAAAGATTGCACAGGACAGAGTTCAGATTGTTCTTCATAGGGTCACTCTGAGTCATATTTTACTTGATGGAACTTAACATACCCAAATAGTTGATTATTGGTGCTAATGTAAATAATATTTTTTATTTCAATTTTTTGTTACTATTTTATAGACAAACAATTGATTTTATAAATTGACCTTACATCCTGCAATCTTCCTGTTTTGTTGTTTGTGCCATCAAATCATCTGTGACTCATAGTGACTTATGTACAAAATAGTTCTGAACTCTGCCCTATTCTGAGTCAGTCTCACTGACTATGACATAAATATTCTCATTACCCCAGTTTCTATGTCAATCCTAACCATTGTTCAGCCCTCTGATGCATAGCAAATAATTGCAAAGACCATGGTCTGGTTCAGGCACACCTTAGTCTCTACACTGACATCATTGCTCTCCAAACTTTTGGAGAGGTCTGAAAGCAGATTTCCCCACTGCAATTCATCTTTTGATTTCCTGACTGCTGATGCCAAGAAAGTTGATTGTGGAGCCAAGCAAGCCGACTGTGTTTCATTGACTATGCAGAGGTATTTGGCTGTGTGGATCACAACAATCTGTGGCTAAACTTTAGTAGAATGGGAAGCCCAGAATACTTGATTGTGCTTATATGAAATCTATACTTGGACTAGGAAGCAGTGATCAGAAAAGAGCAAGGAAACACTGCATAGTTCAAAATCAGGAAAGGAGTGCATTAGGAATGTGTCCTGTCACCATACCTCTTCAATCTGTACGCAGAACAGATCATTCAAGAGGCTGGAATTTATGAGGAGGAATGTGGCATCAGGATTGGAAGAAGACTTATCAACAACTTACGTTACGCAGAAATTGTGCTTGCTGGAACTAAGAAGGACATGAAGTGTTTGCTGCAGATGATCCAGAACTTCAATATGGATTGAAGCTCAACATCAAGAAGACAAAGATTCTCATCACTGAACCGATTGGCAGTACCTTGATCAATAGAGAAGAGACTGAGGTTGTTAGCAATTTCAGCTTTCTTGGCTCCCAGTGAAATAAATCCTGCTGAGGTATTTTATTATTCTCATGTGAACTCTTTGGAATTTTTTACATAAAAAATTTAATGTATGAATAAAGATTGTTTTATTTCTTCATTTAAAGTCTGTCCTTCCCCACCTTCCCTTTTTCTTGCAGTGGCTCAATTTTCTATTGTCATGTTGAAGAGGAACAGTGAGAGCAGACATCCTTGCTTAGTCTCCAATCTTTAGAGGAAAGCAATCTGTTTTCCACCATCAACTAAATGCTAGTATAAACTCAAAGCTCATTGCTATTGAATTGGAACTGACTCAGAGCTGACCCCTCATTAGATTTCTGGGGTCCATCTTTCTCTAGGGGAACTTCTGATGGATTTAAATCATCAGAGAGCAATACATTTGGATTAGCAGCACAACTCCCTAGGGATTATGCCAAGAGAGCTCTCTGATTCCAGTATAGATATACTTTATCATAATGAGAAACTTACCTTATATTATTAATTAGCTTAGAGATTTTATTATGAATCCATATTAAACTTTGTCAGAGGCTTTTCAGTAGAAAATCATATAGTCATTCTATTTTGGTCTGCTGGTATATCATAGTTAACCAATTTTTTTTAAGCATTAGAGTGACTTTGGGACTAACTCACTTTGGTTGTGATATGTTTGATTTGTTGGTATTTATCTGAAGACTTTTTGCATCTATGTTCATAAGAGAGGTAAAGCTGTAGTTTTCTACTCTTTTAGGATTCATGGAATGAGTTGCGTATTTCCTCTTCTTCTATGTTGTGTACCACAGAGTTGGAACCAACACATAGCTGACCCTGCAGCAGGTTTTCAGAGGCAATTAATTGTACAGAAGGGAGATTTCCCATTCTTCTCCAGTGCAGCAGCCAGTGGCCAGGACTAGATGAGGCCAGATAGCATTCAGTAAGTAGGTACTCTAAGGTAATGATCATTAAGTAACTCTCTTATCTCACCTGAGTGCCAATGTTTCTTCTATTATGGACTATTTTGTGTAGAATAGATTTTAATTGGTTTGATTTTCCTTTTCAAGTGTCTGCTAGAATTTGTCTGTGCAGTATCTATGTGTGATATTTTTCTTCATTGAAAGAAAATGCTCTTAAAATAGCAACACAAATTGTAAGAGAAAAGGACAATTAATTGTAAAGGAAAAAAAGATATCTGACAATGGAGAGATTTCCCCAAAATCATCTTAACTTAGTGATCAAAATGTACTGGAACAAACTATTATTGCATATTAGTTATTTGATATAATACAAAACACAAAACACTGTTGTGGTGTTCTTGCCAAAAGTAATTAACCTAATTGAAATATGGGGAAACAAACAAATGCAGAATGCAGAGCATTTTCCAAGATAATCAGCTTAGATCTTTATGAAAATCACCAAGACAGAATGTTAGCACTTAGTTAGTTTAGGTAAAGTTTAGACCCATGTTCATTATATTCTCATTTCAACTTTTTTGTTGTTGTTAGATGTCATCAAATTGACAACCCTATAAACAACAGATCAGTATCTTACCCTATCCCGTGCCATTTTTACAATTTCTAACATGCTCCAGCCATTACTGTGCTGCGTCAGTCCATCTCATTAGGCATCTTCTTCTACTTTGTTCAGCATGGTATCTTTCTCCAAGGACTTGCTAGCTCCTGACAAATTGCCCAAATATGTGAGACTAAGTTTCACCATCTTTGCCTCTGGAGCATTCTGATTGTACTTTCTGTTTTTGTTTTTTTTTCTTTTTTCGGTTTTTTTTTTTCTGATTGTACTCTCTGAAAGACAGGTTTATATGAGATTTTTGGTAGTACATAGTATATTCTACGAGCTTTACCAATATAAAAATTAAAAGGCATCAACTCTTTAGTTTTCTTTATTCATTGTTCAGCTTTCTTATGTTTATGTGTTTATAAGTAACATGAGTTAAGTCAAGCACTCCTTAGTCTTTAAATAGATATCCTTACTCTAGCACTTAAAAAAAAATCTTTGACAGCAAATTTTCTGAATGTAACATTTCATCTGATGTTTTGACTATTGCTTCCATCAGTGTTGATTGTGAATGAAATTATTTCTCCATCTATCAGAATTCTGCCTATTGGTCTAGTTCTGTGGATTTTGTTTTGTTTTGGTATTGAGGTAAAATCCATACTGAAAACTGTAGTCTTTGATCAAATTTTTAAAGATTAGAAAATAAAAATAACAAGTTGAAGGTTAAAAAAAAATTGAGATGATTAAAGAAAATAGGAAACGCATAAGAGTCCTTCAGGGCAACACTCTCAGTACACACAGGAGAAATAGATATTACATTCATGATAGAGCACTGACAATCCTAATCCAGCCAGCTATTCAATAACAGAGTTTAGATATTTAACAGCAAGCCTAAGAGAGGATGAGCCAGTTGGGTGTAAGTATCATGGCTTTGGGAAATCTCATTTTCACTTCTGAGTTGCTGCAGAGAGAAACTATAGAGTAGTGATGTTCTTATTAGCAGCTCAGGTCCAGCGTCTGCATTCTGTATGTGTATGATGTCAATGAACCTTTCTGAAAACATAGGGATCCAATCACATGCCTGCTGCTTCCCAAGATGACTATTTAAAACCTTCCCTTTTCTACAGGGGAACTTGAGGAACCCCAGTGAGATGGTTCACTGAACCATCTACAAGATTGATAACAGTGTTAAATGAAATTTTAATTTTCTTTTCCCTAGGTCAAAGAGTGGGAAAATAAGTCTTAGGTAGGAAAAAGTGAAGTAAACTTTTGAAATAATAGATGCAGCGAGGAGCAGTGGAGAAAGTAGATTTTAAAACAGCATCTAGCCCATGACTATCAACTATGTTCTCTCAGGCTACAAATCACAGTTGCTCATGCCCCTGTCTAAGTAACTCAAGTGCCTCTAGAAGCACATAACTATTTCTAGAGCTGTCCTAAGGTTCTGAGGTGATATAAACAGTGTGTGCCCAACCATTAACCTAACAGTAAGAGACTTGAACTCATCTAGTGGCACTATGGATAAAAAGATTGGCAATAAAAGATTACAGTCAATAAGAGCCATTCTCTCAGGAACACTGAGGTCAATTGGCATACACAGTTCATAAAGATAATGTTCTATATCATAGTGCAGTGAGTAGTGTCTGAAGTCTTAAAAGCTTGCAAGAAACAATCCAAGAGGCATTACTGGTCTTTTCATATCTGGAACAAAAGAAAGGGAAGGAAACTAAAGACTCAAGCAAACAATTAGTTGACATGAACCACAGCCTGAGACCAGAAGCAGATTGTGCTTATCTACCACCGCCAACCACTCTGACCAGGACACAAATAGATAGTGTTCATTAGAATGGAAGGAAAGTGTAGAATAAAATCCAAATTCATATAAAAGTCCAAACTTATGGACTGTTAGAGCCTGGAGGAAGCCTTAAGACTATCACTCTAAGACACCAGTTTTAACCTGGAAATGAAGCTGTTCCTGGAGGTGCCCTTATACCTAAATGCTAGATTGGTCTAAAAAAAAAAAAA
>NW_006400255.1:74178-75039 GCF_000299155.1 Elephantulus edwardii | reverse complement strand
CCAATACAATTTGTCTTTTAATTTCCTGGCTGCTGGTACCAAGAGTGTTGATTGTGGAGCCAAGCAAACTGAAACTGTTAATAATCTCAATCTCTTCATCACCTATTATGATGCTGCCAATTGGCCCAGCAGTGAGAATCTTTGTTTTCTTGACATTGATTTTCAATTCATATTGGAGGCTGCAGTCCTTGACCCTCTGCAGCAAGCGCTTCAGGTCCTCCTCAGTTTCAGCAAGCAGGGTTGTGTCATCTGTATAACACTGATTGTTGATGAGTCTGCCTCTAATCCTGATGCCACACTTCTCCTCACAGAGCCCAACCTCCCGGATAATCTGCTTCATATATAAATTGAAAATATATGCATCCTTGATCCATTTTTCCCAATTTTGAGCCATGCAGTGTTTCCTTGCTCTGTTCTGATGACTGTCTCCTGGTCTAGGTATAGCTTTGGCATAAACATAATCAAGTGTTCTGGGATTTCCATCCTCCTCAGAGTCAGCCACAGTTTGTTGTGATCCATCCATACCTTTGCCTTTGCATAGTCAATGAAACACAGATAGACATTTCTCTGGTACTCTCTGCTTTCAGCCAAGATCCATCTGACATTAGTTGTAATATCCCTAGTGCCAAACCTCTTCTAAATCCAGGCTACGCTTCAGGCAGTTCTCTGTTGATGTGTGCTATTTCAGTTGTTTTTGGATAATCTACAGCAGAATCTTGCGTATATGTTATACCTACTGTTGTTGTTGTTGTTAAGTGCCGTCGAGTTGCAGGCAACTCATAGTAACCCTATGAAGGAGAGTCCTCGACGCTTGGGTGCCTTTCTTCCTCTCTCCAGGTTCATAGGGTTTCCGGAGGCAAG
>NW_006400255.1:70414-74078 GCF_000299155.1 Elephantulus edwardii | reverse complement strand
AAATAGATATCCTTACTCTAGCACTTAAAAAAAAATCTTTGACAGCAAATTTTCTGAATGTAACATTTCATCTGATGTTTTGACTATTGCTTCCATCAGTGTTGATTGTGAATGAAATTATTTCTCCATCTATCAGAATTCTGCCTATTGGTCTAGTTCTGTGGATTTTGTTTTGTTTTGGTATTGAGGTAAAATCCATACTGAAAACTGTAGTCTTTGATCAAATTTTTAAAGATTAGAAAATAAAAATAACAAGTTGAAGGTTAAAAAAAAATTGAGATGATTAAAGAAAATAGGAAACGCATAAGAGTCCTTCAGGGCAACACTCTCAGTACACACAGGAGAAATAGATATTACATTCATGATAGAGCACTGACAATCCTAATCCAGCCAGCTATTCAATAACAGAGTTTAGATATTTAACAGCAAGCCTAAGAGAGGATGAGCCAGTTGGGTGTAAGTATCATGGCTTTGGGAAATCTCATTTTCACTTCTGAGTTGCTGCAGAGAGAAACTATAGAGTAGTGATGTTCTTATTAGCAGCTCAGGTCCAGCGTCTGCATTCTGTATGTGTATGATGTCAATGAACCTTTCTGAAAACATAGGGATCCAATCACATGCCTGCTGCTTCCCAAGATGACTATTTAAAACCTTCCCTTTTCTACAGGGGAACTTGAGGAACCCCAGTGAGATGGTTCACTGAACCATCTACAAGATTGATAACAGTGTTAAATGAAATTTTAATTTTCTTTTCCCTAGGTCAAAGAGTGGGAAAATAAGTCTTAGGTAGGAAAAAGTGAAGTAAACTTTTGAAATAATAGATGCAGCGAGGAGCAGTGGAGAAAGTAGATTTTAAAACAGCATCTAGCCCATGACTATCAACTATGTTCTCTCAGGCTACAAATCACAGTTGCTCATGCCCCTGTCTAAGTAACTCAAGTGCCTCTAGAAGCACATAACTATTTCTAGAGCTGTCCTAAGGTTCTGAGGTGATATAAACAGTGTGTGCCCAACCATTAACCTAACAGTAAGAGACTTGAACTCATCTAGTGGCACTATGGATAAAAAGATTGGCAATAAAAGATTACAGTCAATAAGAGCCATTCTCTCAGGAACACTGAGGTCAATTGGCATACACAGTTCATAAAGATAATGTTCTATATCATAGTGCAGTGAGTAGTGTCTGAAGTCTTAAAAGCTTGCAAGAAACAATCCAAGAGGCATTACTGGTCTTTTCATATCTGGAACAAAAGAAAGGGAAGGAAACTAAAGACTCAAGCAAACAATTAGTTGACATGAACCACAGCCTGAGACCAGAAGCAGATTGTGCTTATCTACCACCGCCAACCACTCTGACCAGGACACAAATAGATAGTGTTCATTAGAATGGAAGGAAAGTGTAGAATAAAATCCAAATTCATATAAAAGTCCAAACTTATGGACTGTTAGAGCCTGGAGGAAGCCTTAAGACTATCACTCTAAGACACCAGTTTTAACCTGGAAATGAAGCTGTTCCTGGAGGTGCCCTTATACCTAAATGCTAGATTGGTCTAAAAAAAAAAAAAACCAAAACAAAAACCAACATTGTGAGGAAAAGCGTTGCTTGGAACAATAGGGGATCACATGAGCAATAGTTGCCTAAAAGCAAAGAGAAGAAAGCAAAGGGGGGCAAGGAACATAGAGGAACAGAAATAGGATAGAAATAAAGAGAGTGCTGATGTATTGAGGGGATAACTACCAATATCTTGATATAATCTGTACAAACATTACTGAATAGGAAACCAATTTGCTCTATAAATTTTTGCATAGGATACAATCAAATGTTAAAAAAATTAACAGTCAGGAAAACCCTGTATTGGTGTTATGTGCTGTCTAGTCAACTGCAACTCATAGCATCTCCATGGACAGCAAATGTGAACCTTGCTCTCTACCTTGTGGTGTCCTCATTGTTACAGACACCATGTCAATCCATCTTGCTGTGAGTCTTCCTCTCATACACCGACCATACACATTTCCAAGCATGATAGTCTTCTTAAGAGACTGCCCCCTCCAATCAACATGCCCAAAGTACTCAGTAATACCATAAGTTGAAATCAACTAAATAGTAACAGATTTGTGGTGTAGGAAAGAAGAGGTTGGGATTGTGTTCATTATCAAGTGTTGCTATAACAAAAATATCACAAATGGGTGGCTTTAACAAACAAAATTTATTTCACAAATGAAGAAGCCTCTTGTCTGAATTCACAGGGCAAGCTCAAGTGGAAAGCTTTCTCTCTCTGCCAGCTTTGAAGGAAGGTCCTTGTCTCGTTGACCTACTGCTTTTAGATAATCTTTATATGATTTAACATCTCTGTTCTTCCATCTCTGTTTTTGCTTGAAATTACTCTTTTGTATCTCAAGATATTGACTCTAGATAGACAATCCATTAATCCTTACTCATCAATGCAACAAAACAATCCATTCCAAAAAAAATTATAAACACAGATATAGAAGTTAAGAATTACAACACATATTTTGTGAGGAACAATTGAATCCAAAACAGAAATCTGTGTGTGTGTATGTTTATGTGTAAGTTGCGTGAAAATTTAAAAGTATATTGACTTTACCCCATCACTGATGCAAATTCTCTTTTACATTCTTTTACTTGTAATATTCTGCCATGATAATATTAGGAAATGACAAAATTATATTATTCCCATAAGTGTTCACTGAGGTGAAGTCAAACTGTGTTCCACAAAGTATAAAAAGGACAATAATCTATCTTTTTATAAAAAAGATTCACTTCCCATTCAATCCACTGCTTTCTCACAATAATTTACAAAAATAACCTTGAAGTTTATTAGTGCTTCCTGTAGCCATGTTTCTTATACCTTAATACACATATAACCACCTGGAGTTTTTATTATATTGCAGATTCTTTTAAGTCTTAAGAACTGAAAATTTGTATTTCTAAAAAGCTTCTAGTGATGCTGATATGCTGGTCCATGGATCACACTTTGAACACCAAGATCCTTTAGTACTTAGCACCAAGTATTTATATCTGTTGTTGTCATTGTTGTTGTTATGTGCCGTCGAATCTCCTGCGACTCATAGTGACCCTATGTACAACAGCCCTAAACCCTGTTCTATCCCTTGCCAATCTTATTGTCTCTGACACACCTATCCCCATTACCCCAGTGACTGAATCAATCAATCTCATTGAGGGTCTTCCTCTCCTGCACTGTCCTTCCACCCTCCCAAACATGATGTCCCTCTCTAAGGACTGATTCCGCCTTGCAACATGTCCAAAGTATGTCAGATGAAGCTTCAGAATCCTTGCCCCAAGGAACAGCGCGGCTTCACCCTCTCTAGGACAAACTTGTTTGTTCTTCTAGCAGTCCATGGTATATTCAATACTCTTCCCCAGCACCACAGCTTAAAGGCATCAACTCTTCTTCAATCATCCCTAGTCATTGTCCAGCTCTCTGATGCATAGCAAGTAATTGCAAAGACCATGGCTTGCATCATGTGCACCTTAGTCTCCAGACTGACATCGATCCTCTTCAGTACTTTGGAGAGGTCTCTGACAGCAGACTTTTCCAATACAATTTGTCTTTTAATTTCCTGGCTGCTGGTACCAAGAGTGTTGATTGTGGAGCCAAGCAAACTGAAACTGTTAATAATC
>NW_006400255.1:31568-68849 GCF_000299155.1 Elephantulus edwardii | reverse complement strand
CACTGTGAGTCATGCTCAACTCAAAGGCAATCAACAACAATAACATGAGTCTCAA
Organism: Elephantulus edwardii; assembly: GCF_000299155.1. Classification (NCBI taxonomy): domain Eukaryota; kingdom Metazoa; phylum Chordata; class Mammalia; order Macroscelidea; family Macroscelididae; genus Elephantulus; species Elephantulus edwardii. The sequence goes on along the minus strand of NW_006400255.1, from coordinate 68,794 downwards.
ATGATTCAACAGTATATAACAATAAAAATAAAATAAAAGCTTTATCAAGAAAAAAACACTTTTGATTGAGGAAGTCTTTCAATCTATGCTTTCTGGAGCAATGAAGAATGAACCCTCAAAACTTGCCCTAATATAACCTTTAAACCTTAGCTAAATAATATTTCTAAAGTCTTAAAATAAAGTAATAATACAACTAGGAGACTTAGTAGAACAGTCTATACTGTGTTGCCCTATTAACCAAAAGACCTGAGTACAAATTCAATAGTAGCTCTAAAGAAGATGGACAATCTCCTTCCATTAAGATTTACAGCCTCTGAAATCCAGTGGAAGGGACTATAAGTTGGAGTCAACTTGATAGAAGTGAGGTGTGGTGGGGTTTTTTGTTTGTTTGAGTAAAAATCATCTGCCTTGAAGTGTAATGCTTTTTTTTTAAGAGCTCTCTCTGTGGGATCAAACTGACAACAACAACTTAATAGATGAGATGGGTGCCTTACAGGGCTGTGAGTTTACATCAATGGAAGAGGAACAACTCAGGAAAGAAGGTTGAGAATGTTGGCTGAAGAATGCAATCAGTGTCACTGAATTGTACATGTAGAAACATTTGAATTGGTGTCTGTTCTGCTTTGGACATTCTCAACAACCAAAAATAATAACATAAATTCTATTTTCAAGAAAATAATTTCTCTGCCTTTTGACTTGCTTGTTTCCCATACAAATTGGAATTTGAGGCTGCGTTATGTTACAAGAAAATAGGAACGACAACTGGTAGAGAGAGCTTCAGTAGTTAAGGGATCCTGCCTGTTTTAGCCAGGCACCTGGCAGCCTACCTGTTGCCATTGAATCGATTTCAACTCCTAGTGATCCCTGGCAGCCTAGGAGCCAGCTTTACATTCTTCTGAAAGTCTGTATCCCTACCCATCTAACAATTCATTAATTAGCTGTTTTATTAATTGTTTGCTCTCCACAATTTCCCTTATCTTTGATAAACACACACATATATACATGAACATACTTCTCCCCCCCCCCCACTATAGGATATCTACTGTTTATTCCATTAAGACCTTCTGAAAAGTCATACAACTGACACATTTCTCTTTAAATCATTCTTGGCTCAAATCAATTAGCTAGACAACAAAATATTATCATCCAATTATATAGTAGTTATAGGCTTATAAGCTATATGTTATATTGATACTCATTTTCTGCTCATACATTGCTTTTGAGAAAGAAGGTTTTTAAACTGACTGGATGACAAAGCAGTCTATTCTAGTACTTTCTTGATATTTATCTCTCTGAGAGAAATTTGATGGCTTAATGGTTAAGGAGTTGTACAGCTAACACAAAGGACGGTAGCTCGAATCTTCTGGTTCATGAGCGCACTTTTCATTCAAATCACTCCTTGTGCTTTTGTAATGGAAATTAATTATGTGATTTTAGATATGCTGTTAGTGGAACTGTACTGTCTTCTTACCTAGCTCTGAATCTGCTCAGAACAAAACACATCCTTTACCTTTCCTTGATTGCCAGAGAAAAAACACACTTTCAATAGAATCTGACTCTCTACACTTATCTTTTTTAATAAATATCTAATAATCTCTCATTTTCATCTCATTGCAATAATACTATCTGCAATTATAGGCTCCATCTCTAAAACAAATGCTCACTTTCAACGCAATGTTCTGTTACGTCTTTGTGGTCAGAAATGCCGAGTCATCCAGCTCTGTAAAAAGACAAGACCCTCAAGAATGCAGTATAAGGGCTAAGTACTGACAATAAACTCTCAGTGACCTTATGTGTCTGTTTTCTCTTCTGAAAAATAGACTTTAAACTAGACTTTCTCTAAGTCCCATTGCTGTTGTTATGTTCCGTTAAGTTGCTTGCAACTCATAGCAACCCTATGTACAATATAGCCCTGAAACCTGCTCTATCTTGTGCCAACCTTACTATCTCTGATACATCTACCCCTCTCCCCATTATGCCAGCCACTGAGTCAATCCATCTCATCAAGGGTCTTCCTTTCTTGTGCTGTCCCTACACCCTCCCAAGTATGATGTCCCTCTCCAGGGACTGGCTGCTCCTTGCAACATGCCCAAAGTATGTCAGATGAAGCCTCAGAATCCTTGCCTCCAAGGAGCAGCCTAGTTTCACCCTCTCCAGGATGAACCTGTTTGTTCTCCTAGCAGTCCATGGTATATTCAATACTCTTTTCCAGCCCTACAAATCAAAGGCATTGATTCTTATTCTATAATCCTAGTCATTGTCCAGCTTTCTGATACATAGCAAGTAATTGCAAAGGCCATGGCCTGGATCAAGTACACCTTAGTCTTCTAGACTGACATTATTCTTCAGTACTATGGAGAGAGATCCCTGACAGCAAATGTTTACACTGCTATTCATTGTTTTTAATTCCTGGCTGCTGATACCAAGAGTGTTAATTGTGGAGACAAGCAAACTGAAGCTATTAACAATTTCAATCTCTTCATCAACTATCATGATGTTGCCAATTGACTTAGTGGTGAAAATCTTTGTTTCCTTGATGTTGCACTTCAATCCATATTGAAGGCTGCAATCTTTGACTTTCTGCAGCGAATGCCTCACTTTCTCCCCAGTTTCAGCAAGCAAGATTGTGTCATCTGCATAACACAGGTTGTTGATGAGTCTTCCACCAATCCTGGTGCCACATTCCTCTCATACACCTCATCCTCCTGGATGGTATGTTCCACATACAGATTGAAAAGGTATGGAGATAGGACACATCCCTGTTGTATACCTTTTCTGATTTTGAACCATACAGTGTTTCCTTTCTCTGTTCTGATAACTGCCCACTGGTCCAAGTTTAGGTTTCACATAAAGATAATCAAGTATTCTGGAATTCCCATTCTTCTCAGAATTAGCCAGTTTGTTGTGATCGATCCACACAGTCAAATGCCTTTGCATAGTCAATGAAACACAAATAGACATTCCTCTGGTACTCTGTTTTCATCTAAAATCAATCTAACATTGGCTATGATATCCCTAGTACTACAGCCTTTTCTAAACCCAGCCAGCACATTTGGCAGTTCTCTGTTGATGTGCTATTATATTCATTTGGGGGCAATTTTCAGCAGGATCTTGCTTGCATGTAACATTGTTCAACAATTTCCATACTCTGTTGTGTCAGCTTTTTGGGGGAAGGGGAACAAATATGGATCTCTTCCAGTCAATTGGCCAGGTGGATGTCCATCACATTTCTTGGTATGACTAGTTGAGCATGTCCAGAGCAGTGTCTTCTTTTTTTAATTTTATTTTATTATTTTTGTGTGCGTGTACCGTCAAATCAGATCTGACTGGTACAGAAGGAGATTGCCCCTCCTTCCCCGGCAGAGCATCTGGTGGATTTGAACCGTGCACCTCTGGGATTGTAGTTGCAGCTTCTTGTCACTAGGCCACCAGAGCTCCCCAGAGCAGTGTCTTCTGTTTTTCAAGTTGGAACTGATTCGTAGTTGACCCTCCATCTATTTCCGAGGCTGTACATCCCACAGGAGAAGATTGCTCACATTTTTTTTCCCCAAGAACCTCTGGTGAATTTGAACCTCTAGTAACTGTAAGTATATCAGAGATTGTGAGGATGGCACAGGATATGCCAGGGTTCAGATTCATTGTTCAAAGGGTCTCTATGAGTTATAATTTACTCCAGCACCTAACGATGACAGAAAGGCAAGGCTTTTGCATTAGCATTGCAACTCTACAAAAACTCTTATATTTAAAAATATTAACAATAAAAAATATTAGTACTTTATTTCACTTCTTTTTTGTTGTTGTTCTTGTTGTCCTAAGTCTTTGAAATCTGGTGATTACTTAACACTTCGAGCACATCTTACTTTAGACTAACCACTTTCCAAGAGCTGGATAGCGATAGGTGACTGATGGCTACCACAAAGGACAGAAGGTTATGACAAAATTTTTCTTAGATTGTGATTAAGAAACTCACAAACCTAAAATGTATTTTCTACTTCAAAACTTTGAAATAATCTGAAAAATATCTACCTTTCTAATCTGTATTTATGTTCATCAATGCATTCTGTTCTCTAATTTTATATTTAAGTCATTTGGAAATTCTCTTTATTTGTTCATTCAGCAACGACTATGTATTGGACACTGCAATAACTCAAATAAGTACCAAGAAGCATAGAGGGGAGTTCTCTGTTCTCAGGAATTTAAAACCTAGAGAGACAAATAAGTGAAAATCTTGTCATTTCTTTAGTATGACAATTGCTGTAAAAGAAATACATATAAGTGGTTATCATAATGTGAACAGCTAACTCTTCCTAAGGGATTGTTTCAAATTCATTATCTTTTGCATGCAGAGTAACATAATACACATCAGAAATTCGGAGAGAAAAATAATATCCATATTGCCTTCCCAATTTTTTAACCTGATTTTTCATATTGATTCTCATTGCTGAATAGTGACATTTTGTTGTGTGTGCTATCAAGTAAGAACCAACCCATAGCTGATCCTCCAGGGGTGTTTCTCACACAAGAAATTGCACGGAAGAATTGCCCATCCTTCTCCTGCTTAGCAGCTGGTGGATTTGAACCATGTGTCTTTGGGATTGCAGTGCAGCTTTTTATCACTAAGCAACCAGAGCTCTTCTGGCGACTTTCATATAAGAAATTCAGAAAGCAAAGTAAAATCCATTCTGCTTCCCCATTTTTTAAACCAAAATATGCAGATTCTTGTTACTAGATATTGAATACATACATATTATTGTTGTTGTTATTGCTGTTGTTAGGTGTCATCAAGTCAACTACAACTTATAATGATCCTATGAACAATAGATAGGAACTTCCCTATAAATGCATGGCTGATTTAATTATTAATAAGTAATATTTCCATAATAATCATATAATTATCACAGTCACTTTCAATACTTTCTGAGGTTCTCTATAAGTTCTTTCCTAAGATTTCTCTTTCAGAAATTGTTTTATTGGACTTTGTACCCACCTTAAAACCAGTAGCAGCTATGGAAACAGATGGAGGAGTTAGAATTGTTTCCAAGTCTAAGTGTGCTAGAGATTTAGCAAAAGACTGACAATTTTGTTCCCTCCAATAGACACCTGTCAGACTGACTCAGAGGGTGGGGCTCCTAGTACTGGTACAGTGACAGGTACATAGGCCAACAGAATAGCACTGAGAATCCAGAAACCAACCCATCTCCTTAGGAACATCTGATCTTTAACAAAGAAATGAAATCCATTAAGTAGGGTAAAGAGCTCTTCAACAAATAATTCTGTCAAAACTATATGTCTATTTATAGAAGACTGAAAGAAGACTCATACCTCACATTATATAAAAACTAACTCAAGATGGATCAAATACCTAGGCATAAACTGTAAAGATCATCAAAGAAAAAATTGGGGCAAACTTAGGAGGCCTAATCAATGGTGCAAATATCCTCACAAATATAAACGAAAACACGCTGTCAAGAAGATAAACTAGATGACTGGGACCTGCTAAAATTAAATCTTATGTGCATGAAAAGACATCTAAAAGTGTAAGAAGAGAACCTGCCCATGAAGAAAAAATATTGGCAATGACACAAGACTCTCTAAAATTTCTAGAAAACTCAGAAATCTTAACAAGAAAAGGAAAACTACACAATTAAAAATTTGGCAGAGGACATGACTAGACTTTATCAAAAAAGTAATTTAGATGGCCAACAGACACACAAAGATATGTTCAAGATCAATAGCTGTTGTTAGGTACAGTTCAGTAGGAAACAACTCATAGTTAATCATTCAATAGGTTTTCAGAGGCAGTTAATTGAATGGCAGGAAATTGGCTATCTTTCTTCCTTGGAGCAATGGGTGGTTTCAAACCATGTGCTTTGGGTTGGCAGCGCAGTTCTTTACCATTAAGCCAGCAGAGTTCTCAATAACTACTGTTGTTGTGTGACGTCAAGTCAGAACTGACCCACAGTTGATCCTCCAGTGGATTTTCAGAAGCAGTAAATCACACAGGAGATTATCCATCCTTTACTCAAAAAAGTAACTTAAAATAGCTATTGTTATTATATGACTTCAAGTCATCTATGATTCATAGCTATCCTATGAACAATGGCTCTGAGCCTTGCCCTATCTTAAGCCAATCTCACTGATACACCTGCTCCTATTGTTGCAATCACTGTCTCAATCCATCTCGTTCAGGGTCTTCTTCTCTTGTGCTGTCCCTCCACCCTTCCTAGCTTGATGTCCTTCTCCAAGGACTGGTTTATCCTGGCAGAGCTTTACAATCCTTGGTTCCAAGGAGAAACCTAGTTTCACCCTCTCCAAAACAGACCTGTTTGTTCTCTTATCAGTCCGTGGGTATATTCAATACTCTTCACCAGCACTACAACTCAAAGACATAAATTATTCTTCTTCTATCATCCTTATTCATTTCCCAGCTCTCAGGTGTATATCAAGCAATTGAGAAGATATGGCTTGGACTGGGTTCACCTTGGTCAGAAGACTGGTATCATTGCTTTTCAGCACTCTGATGAGATCTTTAACAGGTTTTCCCAATGCAATTTGTCTTTTGATTTCCTGTCTGCTGGCACCAAAAGTGTTGATTGTGTATACAAGCATGATGAAATCATTAACAATCTCAATTTTTCCCCTCCATATATCATGGTACTGACTGTTGGCCCACTGGTGATTTTTTTTCTTGATCTTGAGATGCAAATCCATGATGAAGTCTTTGACCTTCTACAGAGCAAACACTTTATGTCTTCCTCAGTTTCATCTACATAAAGCATGTTGTTGATTAGTCTTCCTCTAACCCCAATCCCATATTCTTCTTCATAAAGTCCAGTCTCCTGAATGATCCGATCTGCATATAGATTAAAAGGTATGGATAAAGAATATATCCCTGACACACTCCTTTCTTGATTTTAAACCATACAGGATTCTCCTGCTCTGTTCAGACAAGTTTCCTGGCTTGGGTGTAGGTTTGGTGTAAGGCAAATCAAGGGTTCTGGTGGTCCCATACTTCTCAATGTTAGCCAAATTTTTTTGTAATCTACACAGTCAAATACCTAGGCATAGTCAATAAAACACAAATAGACACCCTTCTGGTTCTCTCTGCTTTCAGCCAAAATCCATCTGACACCAGTAATGATATCCCTAGTGCCACATCCTTATCTAAACCAGCTTTTATTTCTGGAAATTCTCTGACAATGTACTGTTCTAGTAAAATTTTTTAAATCATTTTCAGCAAGATTTTGCTTGTGTGTGATATTAACAATGATATTTGACAATTTCCACATTGTGTTGGATCACCCTTTTTGAGAATAGGAATAAATATGGATCTCTTCCAGTTAGTCAACCAGGTAGTTGTCCTCCAAATTTCTTGGAACACCCTGGTGAGCACATCCAAGCCTGCATCTGTTGGTTGAAATATGTGAATTGGCATTCCATCAACCCTGGGGCCTTATTTTTGCCAATTCCTTCAGAGCAGCTTGAGCTTTCTCCTTTATTACCATTGGTTCTTGATCATATGCTGCTTCTTGAAATGTTTCTGTTTCAGCCAATTCTTACAATGACTATGTATTCCTTCCATCTTCTTTTGATGCTTCCTGGATCATTCAATATTGTTCCCATAGCATCTTTAAATACTGCAAGCTGAGGCTTGAATTTGTTCTTCCATTTCTTCAACTTACGAAATGTTTAGCTAGTCCGTCTCTTTTTATTTCCTAACTCCAGCTCTTTGTGCAGTGTGAAATCTTCTGTTCAACTGTTTAACTTCTAGTCTCTTCTGACATCCATTTTGGGTTTTTTTCTTCCTGCTCTGTCTTTGTAATGATTTTTTGCTTTCTTCATGGATGATATCATTTACTTCATCGCATAGCTCATCTGATCTTCCTTCATTAGTGTTCAATGTCTCAAATATGTTCTTAAGAATGTTTTTTAAATTCTAGTGGGATAAACTGAAGGCTTTATTTTGGTTCTTGTGGATTTGTAACACCAAATTGAGCTTTCACATGAGTATTTGGTGGTCTCTTTTATAGTCAGCACCTGGCCTGGTTTTCACAGCTGATACAGAGCTTCTCCAATGATTCTTTCCTCAAATGTAATTTAAAAAAATAGCTATTTTTCCATAGATGTGATAAAAAATAGCAATTGGATGGAAATAGAAATAACAATAAGATTACATCTCACCTCAAAAAAATAGCAAAGCTTAATAATATAGTAAATAATAAATGATGATGAGTGTGTGGAGAGATTGCAATTCTCATACACTATTAGTGGGAATTTAAAATTATTCAACCAACTTAGAAAGTGATTTGGTTATTTCTTTGATGAGAATAGAAACATCACTTGATGCTGCAATCTCAATACCAGATACATAAACAAAAGGAAAAAGATCTGGGACACAAACTCACATAGGCACACCCATTTTATTGAAGCATTATTCACAATAACAAAGAGCTGGAAACAACCTAAGTGTCCATCAACAGATGAATTGTTAATTAATCATGGTACATTCCCACAATGGAGTATTACACATCACTAGAAAGAGTGATGGAGAAGTCATTAAACACTGCACAGCATTAATGAACTTAGGAAAAATTATGCTGAGTAATATATGACAACACAAAAAGACATGGTGTTAGGATCACTGTAGTAAAAAGGTAAGCAAAGCTTTATGCACAGAGTCTTTCTTCAAGAGCTACCTGAGATAGAAACAGAGGGAGAGGTGAGTAAAAATTAGTAAGTTGATTTGTTGAGTTAAAGGAAAACAAATAGACAAGGAGTTGGCTAGAGATTAATAATTACATGAATCAATGGCAATTAATGTTTTTAAATTGTCTAAATGAAAAGCAAATATAATTTTAAACTTCCAAGGAGTCTATAAAAATTGATTAAAATAAATAAAAGAACTATCATACCTTGTATGACTATTCAATTTTCCTCTTTGCTCTTTTTCCTCCTTAATCTTGGGCTCAATTCCACTGTATTGTTTACCAATTTGTAGAGAAAAGTGATCAGTGCCAACAGATGGTCTTAAAGAATAGAAGTTTTCTGTTTGATAAAGGAACTGAAATTCTTCAGAACTTCTAAGTTCTAAATAATCATAAGACTAAGTAGCATGCTCCTAAAGTGGGGTTCAGATTTGCCAGGATGCCTAAAATTTTCAACAAAGGCATAAAGCTAGCAGGCTTTAGTGGTAAGGAGCTGCACTGCCAACCAAAAAGCAGCAGTCTGAATCCACCAGCTGCTCCTCAGGAGAAAGATGGGTAAGCTCCTCCCATGCAGTTTACTACCTCTGAAAACCGCCTGGACAGTCAGCTATGGGTTAGTTCTGATTCACCGTACTGAACTACAGCAAGAAATGGACAAAAAAATTCCTGTCATTGCAATAAACTCATCTCTCCCCTCATTGCTCAGACTGTTACAGGTGATAATTCTACATATGAAAGAACTCATAAATGGACCTGTAGAGTTGTAAGGTCTCAACATTTTATGTGAAATGACACTATAGTAACTTAAGTAGATAGTAAACAGTTAAATATATGCAAAGTAATTGCCAGAGCAACTTCCAAAATATAATGTAAAAATAAAAAGCCAATAGATATTGTTCTGAAAAACACTAAAATATTCCCAAAGCAGGGAGAAAAGACCCAGAATATAAATTAGAAGCAACCAACAGAAAATAAATAAATAACAAAACAATTCATACCAATAAATACACTTCATATCAATAAACACCTCATTAAAAATCAGAAATTCTCATAATAGATTAAGAAGGAAGACCAAAACACATGTTGTCAATTAGTTGTTGATTGCTTTCAAGTTGAGCACAACTCATAGCAACCCTAGGAACAAAAGGCCTGAAGTCTTTCTATAACTATCGATATTTATCAACGTTCATAGAGTTTCCGGAGGCGTGTTGTATAGGAAGTGGATCAATTAGAGATATAATCTAAAAATCAAAACACAATTAGATTGAAAATAACTGGAAGAAAAAGATATCAATGTGAACAGTAACTACAAGAAGATTAACTATATTAATATTTGATGAAATAAATTTTAAAAGAAAAATATCAATTATAAGTAACTTTTTATCATTATAAAAGAACCTCAAAAAACATAAAACAAAACTTAAAGTATATGGGACAAGGGAGGAAATGGCAATTACACAATCATAATGTTGTCGTTGATTGCCTTTGAGTCGAGCATGACTCTTAGCGACCCCATGAACAAAATGCCTAAAGACCTTCTACAATCATCAACATTTATTAAGTTCATAGAGTTTCAGGAGGCCTGTTGCTTAGGAAGTGGGTGCCACTTCTGCCTCCAAACCTGTTATAGTACATTTTTGTTGTTATGGGCCATTGAGTTGCCTGCAATGTATAGCAACCCTATGTACAGCACCTCTGAACCCTTCCCTGTCCTGAGACAGTCTTACTAAGTCTGACTCACCAACCCCATTGCTCAAGTTGCTGTATTAATCCATCTCATCCGGACGGAGTCTTCCTCTCCTGAGCTGCCCATCCTCCCTTCCCGGCATGATGTCCTTCTCCAAGCACCAGTCTCTCCTGGCCATATGACCAAAGTAAGTGAGGCGGAGCTTCAAAATCCTAGGCTCCAATGAAAGATTTGGTTTCACCCTCCCTAAGACAGACCTATTTGATTTCTTGGCAGTCCATGATATGTTCAAGACTCTTCTCTAACACCACAACTCCAAGGTATCGGTTCTTCTTCTGCCATCCTTAGTCATTGTCCAACTCTCTGAAGCATAAAAAGTAATTGAGAAGGCCATGGCCTAGATTAGGTACACCTTTGTATCCAGAATGATATCGTTGCTCTTCAGAGCTCTGGAAAGTTCCATGACAGCAGATTTTCCCCAAAGCAATTAGTCTTTTGATTTCCTGACTGCTAGTGTTAAGAGTGTGGATTGTGAAGGGGAGCTCTGGTGGCCTAGTGGCAAGAAGCTGCACATCAATCCCACTGGCACGCAGTTCAAATCCACCAGATGCTCTGCTGGAGAAAGAGGGGCAATCTCCTCCTGTACCAGTCAGATCTGATTTGACGGTACACACACACAAAAAAAATAGTAAAAAAAAAAACAAAGAGCGTTGATTGTGGATCTGAGCAAGCTGTAATTGCTAACAACTTCAATCTCTTCTCCATCTATGATTGTGCTACCATTTGGCCTAGTGGTGAGAATCTTTGTCTTCTTGATGATGAGCTTCAATTCATAATGAAGACTACAGTTCTTGACCTTTTGCAGCAAGTGCTTCAGGTCTTTTTCGGTTTCAGCAAGCAAGGTTATGTCATCTGCATATCATAGGTTGTTAATGAGTCTTCCTCCAATCTTAATGCCACACTCCTCTTCATAAAACCCTGCTCCCAGAACTATCTGTTCTGCATACAGATTGAAAAGGTATGGGGACAGGATGCATTCCTGACACACTCCTGTCCTGATTTTGAACCATGCAGTGTTTCCTTGCTCTGTTCTGAGGACTGCATCTTGGTCCAAGTATAAGTTTCGCTTAAGCACGATCAAGTGTTCTCGGATTCCCATTTTTCTCAAGGTTAGCCACAATTTATTGTAATCCACACAGTCAAATGCCTTTGCACAGTAAATGAAACATATATAGACCGTCTTCTGGTACTCTGCTTTCTGCCAAGATCCATCAAACATTCACAATAAAGTCCCTAGTGTCACGAACTCTTCTAAATTCAGCTTGTATTTCTGGTAGTTCTCCACCAATGTACTGTTCAAGTCTTTTCTGGATAATCTTCAGCAGGATTTTGCTTTTGTGTGATATTGTTAGATAATTTCCACACTGTCAGGTCACCTTTTTTTTGAAATGGAAATAAATATGGATCTCTTCCAGTCAGTTAGCCAAGTAGTTGTCCTCCAGATTTCTTGGCACAAGTTGGTGAACATAATCATAATAGAATATTAAAACACTGTCTTTTAGCAACTGATGGAGCAAGTAGGGAAACAGAATTAATAAATACATAGAAGATATTAACACAATTAAACATCTTGACCAACTTAAAGCTATCAAACACTGTTCTCAAGATCTACAAGGTGCACCTTGTTTTCAAGCATACAAGATATGTTCACAAAGTTAGGCCGTATGTAATCCTAAAACAAATACAGATGTAAATGACTGCATTATACAGCATATTTTCTCTGACTATAATAGGGCTATATTAGGCATCAATTACATATTTAGGAAAATTCTGCATCACAGTCAAGAAATTATAAAGGATGTTTGAAAATATAACTAATGACACGTTTTGGAAACTCTATGAGCATTAGAGAAAATGATAGTTATAGAACAGAGTTCAGAACTTTTGTTCATAGTGTCGCTATGAGTCATGCTCAACTCAATGGCTATTAACAACAATGACAAGGGAAGATATAAAACAACATTTGTACCATGCAGCAAAAGCAATGTTCACAAGGAGAAATTAGCTTTAAATACTTATATTATAAAACAATAAAGTGAAAATGAAGATTTGATCAATCTAGTAAAAGACAAGAAAAGGATTAAAGAGAAGAAAAGAGAGGAGGAAATGCAAGCACAAAGCATGATGTAAAATGGAAACAACAGAAAACAGTTATATTAACATCAAATAAAGCAGACATCAAGACAAAAATTGTTATTTTAAATAAAGAAGTGCACAAGAAAATGATAAAGTGTATATGCCCAACACTAAACTCAAACCCACTGCTGTTGACTTAATTTTGATTCACAGTGATCCCCCATCCTTCAAGGCTGTAAATCGTTCCACGAGGAAATGGCCATTTTTCTTCCAAGGAGCAGCTGGTGGATTTGAACCACTGATTTTATTGATAACAGTGTGACATGGAGCACATCACACCACCAGAATTCCTTTTGCCTAATACTAACTCCCCAAATATGTGAAGAAAAAAACTGGCAGGTTTATAAGAAGAAACTGACACATGCACCAATACTATGGGAGATTAGTAGATAACTTTAAAAGGTGAGAAGTCAAGCAAACAAAAAATCAGTAAGAAAACTTAAAAGGTAACTGAAAAATAAGCATGACCATAATATTTTACATGCATGCAAAACTTAATCAAGTTTTTTTGCATCAACACTATTAGGAAAATAAGGAAATATTTTAGAAGACATAGTGGTTAAGAACTAACCAAAAGTCAGTGTAGCTGGAATTCACCAGTGGCTCCATAAGAGAAAGATGGGGCAGCCTGTTTCTATAAAGAGTCATAACTAAAAAAATTAATTGCTATTAAGTCAAAGTCAACACATAGCTTACTCACCATTGAGGGTCTAAGGTTGTAAATCACACAGAAGGAGATTACCCATCTTCCTTTTGCAGATCCGGTTGGGAACTTGAGCCATCAGAGAAGCATGGCCTTTGCGTTAAAAGCATAGTTCCATATAAACTAGACCACCAGAACTTCTCTCCCATAAAGATGGGTCTTGGAAGACCCATGAGGCAGTTCTCTCTGTTCTATAAGTCCATATGAGTTGGAGTTGACCCAATGGTAACAGATTCCTAATTTTTCCTTTTACTGCCTAGTTTAAGTGTTGAGAAAAATAATAAGACTGTTAAATGAAAGTGCTTTGCACACTTTGGAGAAATAAGCTTTATAAATAAAGATAGAAACCATTGAGTTTATATATTTCTCTAATGGCCCAGTAGTAAGAATCTGAGCTGCAATCTCAAAGGCAGGCAGTTCGAATCCACCAGCTCCTCTTCAGGAGAAGAATGGCGCAAAAAGAGCAAAGGCCACATGGGGAGCACCATGTCTGACCTTTACTAACTTCACAGGGAGAAATTAGCCTCGGCCTCAGTATCAATAACACAAAACCAATTCCCGTGAGGTCAGACATGTCATACAAGCTCCTATGCCTCTTTATACTCATATCACTACCAATCTTATTGCTTGGCTAGGTCCAAAATCGGATGTGTTAGCTCACAGACCACACAGAACCATATTTGGAGGCATTAAAAGGTTATGATTCTGATTAATTACAAAATACAGTCAAGATAGCTCACAAAATCTGCACACAGGAACCTCAGACTCATGGTTCTAAGTGTTCCCAAGTTCTCAGTCTTGCCAGTATTGGCTCCACCAACCTCAAAGTCCCGTTTCACATTCAATTCTTCAGTTCTGCCACAGTTGCTGCTGCCATCCCAAAGTGTAACTTACATTTAACTGGGTTGAGGGAAGACTCTCTTCTCTGGCTAGGCAAATAATTCCTTCAGGTAGGGAAAAAAAATCCTATTCTTTATGGCTAGAGTTGTTCAATTTCTTGGTGAGACTAGCCAATCCTCTTGTAGATTGTTGAGACTAGTCAATTCTCTTGTGGAGTAGTAGATAGCAATCTCTTTGTGGATAGGCTATCAGGACTCACTCACACAGTCCTGGCCCTCCACATAGTCAATTCTCTACACTAGAAAAGCCATACTGAGAAACAAACTTCATAGATTGGAAGTCTCCGCCCATGTGATTACTGTCTCAGGAAACTTGCTGGAGGGTCAGCTATGGGTCAGTTCCAACTCTACAGCACACGACAACAACATATTAATATACGCCATTTATGTTTATTTATGAAGCTGATCAGCCTTCTCTTTTCACTCTTAATTTCCATGTGCTCATTACAGAGTGCCTGCTTCCCTAACAATATTCTAATGCTGATTCATAAAAGATACCAATTGCTAACCTAGGTCAAAGAAAAGTACAAGCCCAGCAGAAAGTCACATTTACACTTCAGTAATGGATAGGAAGGGAAATCATTGTTTACTGGAAATGACACCCAGAGGTGTTTTTGTTCACTTATTATCCTGTTGCTGATTAAGACTCTCTTCAGTCTTCTACCAGATTCAGCTAGAAGCAGTTTCCAAGTCATAAAGCAAATACATTGTCTTTGGAGGGTTTCATCCCTAGGAAAAACATATTTGGGACTGTATGCTCAACCCCTGCCAAGGCATATAAAGCATACTTTGCGCTATTCTATCCATTCACATATTGATATCCAGAAAGTTTATGGAAATTCTAAACTCAATTCAAGATGGCCTAGAGGGAACCGGAGGCTTCCTGCACCTGAAGAGGGCATTATGGGATTGGGGACAGCTAATGGCACACAGGTGCATTCAGTCCATCAAGTTCTGCACCAGAGGAGGTTTCCTAGGATGTTCAGAAACAGGACAAGTCCCAAAGAAAGGTAGAACCCACTGCTTACTGTCCCTTTTTCTATATGAACTAATTAACAAATTTGGATTAAAGCATATGTCTTTTAAGTGCTCTAGTTTCAAGAGAAACTTCAGACAGGAACAAGGCTGCCCTCCTAGTGTCAATCCATCTTGTTGAGGTTCTTCCTCTCTTTGGCTGATTCTCCACTTTTCCAACTATGTTGTCTCTCTTTCCAAGGAATAGCCCCTCCAAACAACATGAGGCGTTTTCTGCAGGGGGTCAAGGACTGTAGTCTTCAATATGGATTGAAGTTCAACATCAAGAAAACAAAGATTTTCACCATGGTGCCAAACAGCAGCTTCATGATGAATGGAGAAGAAATTGAAGTTGTTGATAACTTTAGCTTGCTTTGTTCTACAAGCAACACTCTTGGCACCAGCAGTCAGGAAATCAAAAGACCAATTGCACTTGGCAAGTCTGGTGTCAGAGACCTGTCTAGAGTAATGAATAGCAATGATGTCAGTCTGGAGACTAAGGTGTGCCTGACCCAGGCCATGTTCTTTGCAATTACTTACTATTCATCTGAGAGATAGACAATAAGTAAGGATGATAGAAGAGAGATTGATGTCTTTGAGTTGTGGTGCTAGAAAAGAGTGTTGAATATACTGTGGGCTGCCAGGAGAATAAACAGATTTGTCATGGAGAGAGTGAAAACACACTGCTCCTTGGAGGCAAGGGGTTTGAGGCTCTGTCTCACATAATTTGGGCAGGTGGTCAGGAAGGACCTGTCCTTGGAAAGGGACATCTAACTTGGAAGGATGGAGGAACAGCACAGGAGAGGAAGACCCAGGATAAGGTGGATTAACTCAGTGACTAGAGAAATAGGATTGGGCCTGTCAGAGATGAGATTGGCTCAGGATAGGGAAGGTTTCAGAGCTGTGTGCATAGAGTCACTATGAGTCACAGGTGACTCGATGGCACATCAACATGCTCAAAGTATGTGACATGAAGCTTTGCCATCCTTGCCTCAAAAGAACACTTTAGCCACACTTTCCCCAAGATATCTGTTTGGTCTTTTTGCAGCCAATGAGATATTCAGTACTCTTCTCTAACACAAAAACTCAAAAGCACTGATTCTTCTGCTATTATCCTTAGTCATTGTCCAGCTTTCAGATGTGTAGCTAGTGATGGAAAAAGACCATCCAGTGATGGATTGAATCAGGCAAACCTTGGTCTTTAAGCTGACATCATTGCACCACAGTACTTTGGAGAGGTCTCTGACATCCGACTTTCCCATTGCAACACACCTTTTGATTTCTTGACCACTGGTGCTAAGGATTGATGCTGGTGCTCTTAATAGTTTAAATATTTAGGTATTTGCTATTTGTCATCTGCTCTCATGAATACAGTCCTTGTCTGTTAGAGGCTGTACTAAAGCAGAGCTCTCAGATTAAGAAAGACTAAGAAGAAGGATTAGCCATCCACTTTTGAAACATGTTTTCAACAATGCTGTGAACAATAGAGCAGTGTTACACAGACAGATATAGCATTGGAGATAGAGTCTTCAGATTGGAAGGTACTCAAAATGTGGAAGAATAGCTGCAGACATCCAATAATAATTGGAATGTGGAACATACAAAGGATTAATATTGGACAATGTAAAAAATGAAATGGAATGTATAAAGATTGACATACTAGACATTAGTGAGCTGACATGAACTAGCCTTGGCCACTTTGAATCAGATAATGATGTAATTTACTTTTCCAAGAAAAAGAAATTGAGGAAGAATGATGTTGCATTTGTAGTTAAGAAGACTATTTTAAGATTTAGCCTAAAGTACAATACTGTAAGTGACAGGGTGCTATCTATACACATACTAGTAAAACCCGTTAATACAACTCTTTTTTTTAAGTGTGTGTGTGTGTGTGTGTGTGTGTGTACTGTCAAATCAGATCTGACTGGTACAGGAGGAGATTGCCCCTCCTTCCCCGGCAGAGCATCTGGTGGATTCGAACTGTGCACCTCTGGGATTGTAGTTGCAGCTTCTTGCCACTAGGCCACCAGAGCTCCCCTAATAGAACTCTTAATCTAATATACACACTGAAAGCTAAAGACAAAGAGGAGGAAATTGGGGATTTCTATCAACTTTTGAAATTTGAAATTGACCAAACATGCACTCAAGATACATTTATAATAATCAGAATCTGAAGTACAAAAGTTATAAAGAAGGAATGATAGTTGGAAAATACAGACTTGGTGACAGAAATGTGGCTGGAGAACAAATTGTTGAATTTTGTGTGTTAACTACAATTAATTCATACATACTAACTACAATTAATTAATGTTCTCTGTTAATTACAATGTCTGATCAATCCCTTATTGTATATACTCTTCCCCTTCTTAGTAAGTACTTGCTACTTACTAGTAGTTTATTGTTATGTGCCATCGAGTCATTTGCAATTCAGAGTGATCCTATGTACAATGGCCCTGAAACCTGCTCTATCCTGTGCCAACTTTACTGTCTCTGACACACCTACCCTCTCATTACCCCAGTCACTGAATCAATCCATCTCATCAAGAGTCTCTCTCTTTCTCCATCTCTCCACCCTTTTAACCATGATGTTCATCTCCAAGGATCAGTCCCTCCTTGCAACATATCCAAAAGTATGTCAGATGAAGCCTCAGAACCCTTGCCTCCAAAGTGCAGCCTGACTTCACCCTCTATAGGACGAACCTGTTTGGTCTCCTGGCAGCCCATATTCAACAATCTTTTCCAGCACCACAGCTCAGAAGCATCAATTCTCTTACTATCAAGTCACTGTTCAGCTCTCTGAAACATAGCAAGCAATTGCAGACTATGGCCTGGATCAGATGTATCTTAGTCTCCAGATTGACATCATTAGTCTTCAGTACTATGGAGAGGTCCCTGACAGCTGACTTTCCCAATGCAATTTGTCTCTTAATTTCCTGGTTGCTGGTACCAAGAATGTTGTTTGTGGAGCCAAGCAAACTAAAGCTGTTAACAATCTCAATCTCTTCACCATCTATCATGGTGCTGCCAATTGGCCCAGTGGTGAGAATCTTTGTTTTCTTGATGTTGAACTTCAATCCATATTGAAGACTGCAGTGTTTGATCTTCTGCAGCAAGCACTTCAGGTCTGCCTCAGTTTCAGCAAGCATAGTTGTGTCATCTACATAACTCAGGTTGTTGAAGAATCTTCCTCCAATCCTGATGCCGCATTCCTCCTCATACAGCCCAGCCTCCCAGATGATCTGTTCCGCATATAGATTGAAAAGGTAAGAAGACAGAATGTATCCTTGGCATACACTTTTCCTGAATTTTGAGCCATGTAGTGTCTCCTTGCTCTGCTCTGACGAATGCTTCCTGGTCCAAGTTTAAGTTTCACATAAGCACAATCAAATGTTCTGGGATTCCCATTCTTCTCGACCCTTCCCATCACCGGTAACCTTCCAGGAATGATTCCATTTGCATACAAATCTTTCCTTAACTTTTTTCTTTTATTTTATTAATTTTAATGAATGTTTATGGATATTTTAGATCTCCATTTATTCATTGTTGCATTTTTCTTCCTGCCCACCCTTAACCCCCAGTTCACTCTTCTCTTCGAAAAGTAAAAGAAAAATTCCTTCATTGTATACATCCTCAACTTTTTATAATAGTAGTATTATATACTATTTGTCTTTTCATGACATGTCACTCAGCATAATTTTTTCTAAATTCTTTCATGTTATGCAATGTTTCATGAATTCTTTATTGTTCTCTTGGTGTTATAATGTACTATTGAGTTGACTACTATTCATAGTACGCTTTGAACAAGTTTGAACTTTACACTATTCCTCATGGTCTCCAACAAGCTCAAACCCATTGTTACAGTCAATGTGTCAATTCATCTTGTTAAAGGTTTTTCTCTCATTCTCTTACCCTCTAACTTTCTCAGATAGATGTTTTTGTGTTTTGTTTTGTTTTGTATTTTTCCAGGACTGGTCTCTCTTGACAATATGTCCAAAATATAGAAGATTTCACAATCCAATCCTTGCACCTAAGGAGCGTTCTGATTGTACATCCTTTAAGACAAATTTGTTTGTTCTTTTGGCAGGTCATGGCATATTCAATTCTCTTTGTTTACATCACAAGTCATAGGCATCAATTCTTCTTTGATCTTCCTTATTCATTGTCCAACATTCAGATGCATATGAATCAATTGACAATATCACGGCTTGGATCAGGGGTACCTTATTCTTTAAACTGATATCTTTGCTTATTTTCCTTTGGAGAGGTCCTTGACAGATTTTCCTCATGCAACACACCTTTTTATTTGCTACCAAGGTGTTGATTGTAGACCCAAGTAAGATGAAATAGTTGACAACATCCATCTTTTCTTCATCTGTGATGATATTGCCTATTGTTCAGTAATGAGAATTTTTGTTTCCTTGATGTCAGGGTATAATCCACATTGAAGACTGCTAGTCTTTGATCTTCTTCAAGTGTTTCAAGTCTTCTTCATCTTCTGTAAATCAGGTTTTGTTATCTGCATAATGCAAGTTGTTGATAAGTCTTCCTCCAATCCTGTTTCTTCTTCTCCCATTCAATTCTTTTTCATATAGTCCAGCTTCTTGAAAGATTTACTTTGCATACAGAGTGTTATGTGGGGAGAAAGAATACAACCCTGATGCACATCTTTCCTTATTTTAAGACAGTGTTCTCTTGTTCTGTTGGGCTGACTGCTTTTTTTTGTTCTATGTATAGATTTTGAATGAGCACAATTAAATTTCTTAGTATTGTATAGGGAAGCATTCAAAGTTGCTTCAGGGATAATGTGTCTGGGGTGACGGTGGGGACAATCTAGTGCACCGGCCAGGTTTTGGAGTTATGTCTAACTTCAGGAGGCAAGTGTTTGCTGAAAAAGTTCTGAAGAAACTTTCCTTTCATGTTTCAAATGACCAAGAAGAGATTGCACCAGTGACTCTAGCCTCAGAAAAACCATCTAAAAAGATAACACTTAAAAAAGTCAAACTCAAGAAAGCTCAAGTGTTGGTGAACACTCCATTGCATAATACTCCACTGAATAGTGTTGCATAGTACTCTACTGTATGAATGAACCATAGTTTCTTTAATCATTCATCCTTTGATAGACATTTGGTTTGTTTCCATCTCTGCTATTGTAAATAATGCTGCAATAAAAAAAGGTGTGTATCCAAGAGTCCACAATGAAGGTTGCATGGTAGAGTGTACTAGGGGTGAGGGTGGGAGCGGCAGGATTATATATCAATGAAGGAATTTTTCTTTTACTTTTCAAAGAGAAGAGCAAACTGAGGGGGAGGGGTGAGCAGGGAGAAAAGTGCAACAATGAAAGAATGGAAATCCAAAATCTCTGCAAATGTTCATTAAAATGAATAAAATATTTTTTTAAAAAAGTGTGCATCTACTAGTTTCTGTGGGAGTTCTTAATTTTTTAGAATATATACCTGCAAGATGAAGGGCAGAAGACGTAAAAACACACATTAAGAAAGAAAACGTTCAGGTGGCCAGCAAACACATGATAGAATGCTCAAGATCTTGAACAAGCTACTCTCTCTCTCTCTTTGTGTGTGTTTGTGGTGTCTGTGGGGGACACACGGGGTGGTATGTAAGCCATAGAGTCAGACACACAGTAGTTAAGGATCTTGAGCATTTCTTCATTTCTTTGTTGGCCATTTGAATGTCTTCCTAGGTTGTCTTTTATATCTTCTGACCATTTTGTAATTGGGTTACTTTTCTTTTTCTTTTTGAGGTACTAAAGTGTTCTATACACTTTATAAATAAGTCTTTTGTCAAATATGTCATAGCCAAATGTTGTTTCCAATCTGTAGGTTCTGTTTTTTATTCTTTTGGAGAAGAGTTTTGATGCACATCTAACTAGGGATCTAATTATTAGAAGTCCCCAGTAGTCTCTCTCTGATATCCCTTTTGCTCTCTTTTCCCTGGTTTTTCCTGTCTTGGGTCTCCAGGATTAGATTACTCCCTTTTTCCCTATGCCATTTGCCACACTGAAATTTGGCTCTGTCTTTGCTTATATTTCTAACCTATGAGCTCCCTTCACGCATAGGGGCCTTTACTTACCTTTGAGTTCCTGAGGGCCCTGAGAATACCAGGCACACAGCTGGTGCTCACTAAATATTGGCTGAATGGATGTACAAACAATGATCAAAAGTTTAAGCAGTTTTGCATTAACAGCACTAGGCACTGGGACTTAAACTGTACCTGCTCTTTCCAAGGACCTTTGATAAGAATAAACATAATCAGGTCTGTTAACAGCCAGAGATAGAACTCTGAGTCAGACTCTCAAAAATTACAAAACGGTATATGAACTTAAAATCATCTTCTCTACCTCTAAAGCAGATCCTTGGCTTTGGATTTCCATAAGGAGAAATAGATGAGGGAGATGGGGTTAAGTTCGCACTTAGTAATAATTAGGATTGGTGATAAAACTCTTCAAAGAAACACTTCCTCTTCTGCCAGTGTTTTTTATCAATGAAGCAAGTTGCTCAGGCAAGAGGAGGAGTGGGAGGTCACAGGAGGGTTGGGTGGGAAGACAGAGTGGGAGGGGTTAGGATACAGAGCACCTGGCATCACATGACGTGGACAGCTGGTTCTGGTCGTATTTTAAATGAAATCACGTCTGGGTGAAGACACTACGTCTGGAATTACAATCTACCTTGTTATCTGTCACTTACATATATATATTCCCACAGAGGGGCCAGGAGCAGTTTCCACAGAGAGAAGTTATCACAGCCCACTTGTGAACAGTACAAGAAAAGAAGAAGCCTGCGATCACGACAGAGACTGAAGTTCAGGGTGGAGTTCCTAGGGCAGACCTGGTTCTGAAGCTGCCACCTGCTTCTCTGAGCATTTTTATTCTGGAGTGAAGTCCACTGACAGGTAAGATTAGGGTTTGGGACTGATTTGTGCAGGAAACATTTATTTGTTCTAAATTGGGTGGCCGATACTGAGAGCAGGGATGGGTATGAAAGATAAGAATTGCAAGCACCCCAGGATTAGCACGCCAGGGTAGGAACCTGAAGGAAGGCAGTTCTGAGCACCATGCTTTGTGGTTTCAATAAGGAGACTTCAGACTCCAAACAGACTAAGGGAAGGTTTCTTGGTAGGGGAAAATGGACTTTTGCATTGCAAAAGCAAAAAAATGTAGAGGGAAAAGGTGTTCACACAAATAGATTTTTTCTACACAGAGTTCAGCTGTGGACACGAGAAGCAATCCTTGGTGGTAGTTTACAAACTGGTGGAGGGAGTATGGTGGAGAAATAGAAACTATGGGGCATTATTCCACACCACCTGCAGGGGAGTGAGGATGCTTGCATTTGTTTCCATTGTGACTTGTCTTTTAAACATATCATCTCCTTTCATTCTTCCAACACACCTGGGAGGCACACCTTTCTTTTTATGGGAAAAGCAACTGCAATAAAAAATTGAGTCACTGGTTTAGGACAAGGAAGAGGTTGTGGAAATTTTTAAACTCAGTATCCACAGCCCAGAATCCTTTCCTGGAAACACCATTGGTAGAGAGTACTCTATCACCAATGACTGAGGGAGGGACCAGAGGATGTGTGATATCTGAGTTTGATGCTCAAGTATTCCAAGAAACACTGTTTGCAGTTTTTTCCCTTCCAACAGCTATCTAACAACAACAATAACAAAAAGTCTGAATCAAAAACAGCTCCAGAGAAAGGATTCATTTTTTTAAATGCATTAAACACTGCAAATGGCCAGTATTACCCACAACATGTTCATTTCCCTCTGGCTGCTCCTCATTCATTGAAAGGAAGGGTTTTTCATATATAAAGCCTCACCATTCACTTTTAGGAGAAGTCTATATGTGTAGATGTTACATTTAAATACTTGCATGAATCTAACAAAAAGAAAAAACAAAAGCCTTTTTGAAACACTGATAGGTTCCCTAGATTCTGCAGCCATTGTTTTATATCTACATATATGTTGTTATGAATTGTCAAGTCAGAACCAATACATAGATGACACTCCAATGAATTTTCAGGTTTATATATATAAATATTCAAATACATATATATTCATTTTTAGCTCAACATTTTTTGTAGTATTATCTCTCAGACAAATCGGGCAAAAGATATTTGTCTTCCTTCCCCCTAGAAAATAGAGCTGGCATTTAGCAAAGCTGGGGATCAATGACATTTGCCTTCCGGCCTCATTGTCCCCCTTTGCTTACCCTTCTTTTACTTTCTCTTTGGTAGAATGTCCTCTGAATTTTACATATGCCCAAACCCCTCACTTCAGAATTTGTATCTGTCACAACTCTGAGAAGTAACTATAAAACTTTAAAAATCTTCTGGGAAAGTGCTTCTATAATGATTCATAGAACAGTATGTTAAAAGGAAAATTTTAAGATTCTATGTAGTTTCACTAGGGTTGATGGCAAAAGAATCCAAAGACCGTGAAAGGAGAAACTTGTGTGAGAATTAGACTGTGAGGAGTAATAGAGGTCTTTTCTTTGCAAATTCCATCCCTAAACAAAGCCTAAAAAGAAAAGCTCCAGGAAGGGATCTGAACCTGCTTTCCTCTCTTGTCCATTCATTTTGATGGAGAATATATCTAGGATCACAAAGAATTTTACATTTTGGTTTAGATCGAAGATTAAAACAGGGTTCCTATAGCATGTACAATTTACAATTAAGAGTAATTCTGTTCGGCACTGGTACAAAATCATAAACATATCCAAAACCCCACAACTCTACCCCAAGTGTTTGCAAAAAGTGAAGGATCTGAAAAGATCCTCCAATCTGCTGCCAATGCATAGGACACTTTTAACAAATCATTTTAACATCATATACAAACTCTCCATGAGTACTTTCTTCTTTGCTGCAAGACTACTAGAAAAAAAGAAGATAGACAATAACACATTTTTTAAAAAAGACATTCTATTTACAAATTGAACTAAAAGCAAATAAAGAATTTAAAGAGACTTTTCCTTCCCACTGCCAAAGAATGAATTTTGTAATTGAAATTAGACATGTAACATTTCCAGAGATTTGCCCATTGTAGGAGTGACCCCAAACACATATGCATGATTTAAATAGATGTGAACACACACACACACACACACACACACACACACACACATATATATATGCATAGCTTATAAATATTTTTCTTCTACAATATGTGATAAAATGCGTGTAAGAGAAAGTATACATCCATGAGGGAATTTAAAAGAGACTGTTTGGCCTTGGAAAATAAATTGGTTTAACTAAATGCCATGCCAAAATTTCTGGTGCTTCTATAAAAAATTTTCCTGGGATATCAAATTGAAACAAAAAATTAAAATTAAATTTTAGACATAATTTTACCTGTATTCTTCAGTTTGTTCAATGTTTATTGTGTTCTTTAGTGTAAGACTTTATCAATTACTTCAGTGCTTCCAATTAGCCCAAATGACTGAGTTGACAGCCAAAATGAGTAAAAGGTTTGCCTGTTGTAATAGACATGGATATGCCAAAGAAAGCCAACACTCAAAAGTGCCTCTCAGCTTTAAGATAGTTTCATGAGTTAATTCAGCTCACGGAAGCAGACAGTGTGAGCAGAGATAGATAGATCCCCATATTACTTGGACACAGGATGTGTTCTGAGTGATTTTATCAACATACTTGCAATTACTGTGTAAAATTCCAAATATTAGAGGATGAATGCTGACAACTGGCCTGGGAAGGATTTTGGAGAAAGAGGAAAGGGTTTCTCATTTCTAGAGGTTGTGCCACAAATTTGAATGAAGAGGCAACACAAGTGGAGAGAGAGAGAGAATATGAAAATTCATCTCTAGGAAAGCCTGAGGACAGTTCCAGAGCTAGAGTCTCAAAAATCCCTTCATCTGACATAAATTTACTCAGATTCTTCTTCATATGGTTGTCGTTGTGTACCATCGAGTCAACAGTGACCCATAGTTGATCCTCTGATGAGTTTTCAGAAGCAGTAAATCACACAGGAGGTGATTGCCCATCCTTCTGCCGTAGAGCTGCTGGTGGCCACGAACCATATGTCTTCAGGATTGCAGCACATCTTCTTGCCCTTAGGCCTTCAGAGCTACAGAAATCATGCTCTTTATAGAGGAAACTCTTACCTTTCAAAGTAGAAAAAGAAAGGAACCTGAACAAAGAGTTTCTCTTACTCAGCTCTTTGAGCTCATATGTGAAAACACCAAGATACAGGACATTTAAAAGACATGCTTGGAGTCATTGAGCTTTGTACAATTCAGAGAATGTAATCAATGCCACTGAATTGTATGTGGAGAAATGGTGGAATTGACATATGTCTGTTCCCTATATTCTCAACAGTAATAAAAATTTAAAAATAAAGTCCAAGATTTAACAAGTCACTGAGCTTGCTAATGGAGGGACATGACTAAGGATCAGGTCTATGAAAGCAGCAGTGTATGAAAAGAACCAAAGGAATAGAATGACAAAGAGAAGAAAATTTCTCCACAACTTCCTCCCCAATGCTAACCTTTTCTCTTGTCTTTTGTTGTTGTTACTAAAATCCTTTTAGTGTTAACACACTATTAGCTATTACTTTCAAGCTTACATGGTGTGGTGCTTTACATGTTGTACTACTAATTAAAAGGTTAGTAGATTGAATCCGCCAGCTCCTTTCAGGGGAAAAGATGTGAAGTTTGCTCTCATAACAATTTATACTCTCAGAAACTCAATGAAAAGTCACTGTCATCAGAACCAGCGCAATGTAGTGGATGAAGCATAAACTAAAAGCATCCCTGATTTATTCTATATTTATGTAGAAACAAGTAACCAATGCTTAGTTAAGCGATCAAGTACATTTTTCCTTGGAGATAGTCTACCAAATATTCTCCATGAATTTCAGTATGCAATTCTGACAAGTGCAGAAATGAAAGAATAGTATTTAAACTGGTAGTAGTTAAAGGGTTATGGGGTAGGGGAGCGTAGGATGGATAATCAGCAGTAATATCACCTAGGACGTTATTAGGAGTTCAAGCTCCTGGATCCCAAGCAGACCTATTGATTCAGAAATTTTTGGTATGGGACCCAGGGATCTGTTTAGACAATTCATCCACATGGTTTTGAAGTGCTTTAAAGTTTGATACTTAAACTAAGGAAAATGGGAAAGACCCTGCTATGATTGGGGTATAGAGGGTAATAGATACCCAAGAAATAGACACCCAAATCCTATACAACAGAAATATCAATTGACAGGATCAAATACAACAAAATATCAACTGACAGGATCAAATAACCTGGCTTATATGTAACAAATGCACTTCTGAAAAGGTTATGTATAAATCAAATCTTATCTTAAAAGGACTTGAAGATTATTTATATAGAGACAAATATGAACTAGCCTTTATTAAGTATCTGGCTATACCAAGAACTTTCATATACAGTCATTTTTATTTAGTCTTCCACAATGGCTTTTATGAGATAATTATTGTAATTCTCATTTATCAGGCCAGGAAATTAAAATTCAAATGGTTAAGTAATCCGCTCACAGACTTCAGACAAATGAAAACAAAGATGGAATTTGAACCTATGTCTGTCTTTCTCCTGAGGGGCAGTTGATGGGTTCTAACTACTAGCCTTTATTTCCCCTACTAATTTATCTACAAAATTCAAATACAAATTTGACAAATTGTTTCAATTTTCCTCACCCCCCCATTAAATTATACAACCCAATAATTAATCCCCTTTCCCCCCGTACATCCACATCCCTCTGCTTCCAGCCTCTCCCACTCCTCTGGATCCTTATACTCATTCTACAGTAACAGTTTTATACAATATTTATCCTTATATGACTGAGTTAATTCACTCTAAGTACTAGACTTTCAGTTGACAGTCAAGTGCTTAAACACTGTGCCACCAG
Source organism: Elephantulus edwardii (assembly GCF_000299155.1). Classification (NCBI taxonomy): domain Eukaryota; kingdom Metazoa; phylum Chordata; class Mammalia; order Macroscelidea; family Macroscelididae; genus Elephantulus; species Elephantulus edwardii. The sequence goes on along the minus strand of NW_006400255.1, from coordinate 41,692 downwards.
GGTTCCTTACTTATAACCAAGAATGTCTACATATATTATAGAAAAATGGCTTTTAGGATTGGACCTCAAACTTGGTGTTCAGCAGAAGCATATGAGGATTTATAGCACCACAGATTGTTGAGTCCCAGGGGTTTTGTTGGTTTTTTTTTTTTCACTTACTAGCTCTGAATGAGACCCAATTAATTATTTGCACTTCTAACAAATTTTGTGATAATACTGATGGTGCTGGTCTGGTCACTATACTTTGAGAATCTTATAGTAAAACACTTGACAACATTCCATTAGATTTTAAGAACCACTGAGTGGCATAAACAGTTATTATGTTCAGCTGTTGACCAAAAGTTTGGACTTTCAATCCATCCAGCAATGTCTCAGAAGGCATGCCTCGTGATCTGCTTGCAAAACTTCAGTCACTGAAAATCCCATACAGCACTAGAGTCTGACACACATAGAGTCAGCGTGATTGGATTTTCATCCATGTCCTTCTGACTCCTTTCACACCCCTTCCCCCATCCCTCTTTTCTGTTACAGGGAGAGATGTTGATACCAGCCCACTTCCTCCTGCTACTGCTGCTGCTCCTAGGGGCCCCACAGACTGGCCTCTCCCATAAATTCTACAAAGCGGAGTCCTTCTTCAGCTGCATCAATACAGCCCTATCTGAGGCCAAAAAGAACCAGTTGGAGGATGAACCCCTGCTAAGTAAGAGAAGCTTCTACTACTTGCCCAGCCAAGACTCTTCATCAGGATCAGAGGAAGAAGAAAAAGAGGACAAGGAAAAAAGGACCTTCTCTGGCTCTGCGGTTGGGAGTGGAGCTGGAAACACTCCATACAAATCTCTGTCCCAAGCACAGCTCAAGGGGAAGCTGTACCAGGACAAGGCCAAGAGTGACAGGCGCACCAAGTTCACTCTGTCCCTCGACGTCCCCACAAATATCATGAACATCCTCTTCAACATCGCCAAGGCTAAGAATTTGCGAGCCAAGGCAGCAGCCAACGCCCACCTGATGGCACAGATTGGACGTAAGAAGTGAAAACAGAGGCAAGGTGGGAGGGCAGGTCATCAAGGTGGTTAAGAGTGAGGGGAGACAAGGGCTTGCCTATCCAACTGGTTTGTATTGTGAGGTACCAATCAAGTTTTACAGGCTACTTTAATTGCTGAACCCTCTGACCTTTTCTCCTCTCCATCCAGTTTCCCTTCTCCCCTGTACACGCATCAAGAAGTGTAGTATTGTCCAATACTAAAGATACACGAAAGTAACTGTGTCTTCCTGGGTTCTCATTCCCTTTCCTCTTGACAAGAGGTGAAGTTCCTACATTCCAGATCTCCAAGTGTCTCCCTGTTGACCCCTTGCCTGAGTTGAGAACAGTTATGTTTCCCCTCCTTCTAACACATCAGCCCCTGCCAATGAAGGAAGATGATACACTACTCACCACCTTGCCACCAAACTCCTTACCCTTCTTTTAAAGGCTCATTAAAATCAATGGCTTCTTGAACTCCTGACTTGTTCTCATTTCTCTTCCTTCAGTCTGCTGCATTGAAATCTTAGAGTGTGGAAAGAAGAAGGCTATTGAGGAAGGTTAGTGATGAATCAAGACCTGATCTTTCTTAGAAGGGGAATGATTCTTAGAAGCCTTGGAAGGTGGGAAGAAAAGATTGAAGGAAGCCAAGGCTGGTAGGTCTGTGTCAGCTGATGTCAGTATGTCTAGGGCAACTTCCACAGCCTGATTCTTGGTTCAAGGGACAAAATGAGGGATCAATTTCAGAAAGTGTATCTTGCCTAAACAAAGAGGGAGCTTTAAATTACCTTTCACCTTGGCATCCTGAAGGAGCCCTGGTGGTGCTGTGGCTAAAACATTTTACTACTAACCAAAGGGTTGTTGGATCAAATACACCAATTTCTCCACAAGGAGAAAGATGAAGAAATCAACATCCAATAACGGTTTACAGCCTGGTAACCCTACAGAGCAGTTCTTCTCTGCCCTACAGGATCACTATGAGTGAAAACAAACACTATAACAATGAGTTTGGTGTTTTGGCTTGACATCACAACCACCTCCATGGCTTCCTAGGCATCAGTTCTATGCTGCTACTGTAGGAGATATAAGGTACACGAGGAAAGGCCTCTGTTACATATTAATCAAAAGTTTAAGTGAACAGGTTCAACCAAAATTTAAAGTAGAAGCAAATATTTCCAGGTGTATACAAAGAATGAACTGTGAAGTTACGACAATTAGTGAGGATAGAGAGAAAGGAGATATACGGAATTCAAATGTAATCATTTAAATAAGCAAAATTTCATCAAACAAGGACATCAGCAATAATTCAGATCATGTCCTTATTGAAAAATCAGAGGACTAGATTCCCAGAAAAGGCATCCTGGTCTCAGGCACTTAATGCACAGTGATAGGTCAAAACAAACATATAAGTCACAAGCAGTAATCCAAAGACATTCTGATTTGCATATGGAAAAAAATTTCCACTCATGCAAAGATAAATAACTTGTTGATCAAATATAGAGAGAGCTATTTAAAACTTTATAAAAAGTAATAAATGTCAGAGAAAAGAATACAAATGTATGAATAAATACACACATACACAAATACAAAATACCTTTATACAAAAAGATAATCAGCTTAACACATGATGAAATAAATTAAAGCTGTACTACTGGACAATTGCTCACTTGTTCTGTTTTGACACACATGGGTTGCCATGAGTCAGAAGTGACCACAACAACCAGTAGGTAGACACTGAAACTGTGTTGTGTAACACAGTAGACTTTCCTTATATAAGAATTTAACCTTATAATTGGGACTAATCATGGATCCTAGATGTGTAATAATTTGCCATTTTCCTGAAGCCCACATCTTAATTATTCTGCAGGGCAAATGTGCACAAGCAAGCTACATAACTGGTTAGTGAGCGTAGTCAAATACAATTGGGGTCTCCAAGCCAACTATTTCACTCTAATAATTACACATATGCCTAATGTCATAAAAGGTCTAAAAAATGTTTCATAAGTCTTTTCCCCCCAGTTTTGCATTACTGTATTTTGCAGAGAAAAATAACTGATGAATGCACCAGTGTCAAGGTCTTCCACATATTTTTGTGTGTGTGTAAGGTTTGTATGATTCTGCTTCAGGAGTTTACCAAAGAACCACTCTTGATCCTATGCTTTACACCATAATACATGGACATGTCGGAAACTGGCTAGGACAGAGCACCAGAAGAGAAAATGCTAATAAAATTAGTTCAATTAACATAACATTATACTGTAAATAAATATTATAAAAATCAATGATTTATATATTAGTGGACTTCCTAATGAATTAAAAGGTTTGAACTTACTAGCTACTCCAAGATTCATTCTTTCTGTGTAAAAATTATTTTGTGGTTGGTTTTTCTAAATATATTAGTGGTCTTATACCAAAATTGTCCTAAAAGTGTGACTGAAGTATATCCCTTTGCACAAATTGTTCTAATTTTGGAGGACAAGATTTTTAAGAAGCCCTGGTTACACAGTGGTAAGCACTAGGCTACCAACCAAAAAGTGAGTGTAACAAACCCATTCATTTTGCAGGAGAAAGAAAAGCCAACTGCTTCTATTCAAGTCTCAGAAACCATGTGGGGTAGTTCTAGTTTGTCCTGATTGGTTATGGTTATGAGTGGGAATCAACTTGACAGTAATGGCATGGAACAAGATTTCTAGATGTTCTGTTGTTGTTGTTGTTGTTAAGTGCTGTCGAGTCATAGGCGACTCATAGCAAGGCTATGAACGAAAATCCTCTACACTTGCGTGACTTTCAAACTTTCTCCAGGTTCATAGGGTTTCCAGAGGCAACCTATTTATGGAAGTGAATGCCACTCCTGCTTCCAAGCTTGTTTTAATTAGGGAGCTCCACCCAACGCCGTCCACCATGGACCATTATTGCATTTGACACACCAGTGTCACAGTGTTCAGGTTCACAGCAACCACAAGTTACCTCTGTATAGCAAGTGGACACACCAGGCCTACACGCCTAGAAGAATGTTTGACCAAAAACAATGAAAAACAGGCCTGAGAGCCGCGAAATAGAGTCACCCATCTTTGGCTTGGTAGCATTACTTTTGATTCACTAGGCCAACTGGTCTCCCTCTATGTTGTTAAGTGCTATTGAGTCATAGGTGACTCATAGTGACCCTATGAATGAAAGTCCTCAACACTTGTGTGACTAAAACTAGATGTTCTACTTAATAAAAAAATCCTGAAAGCAAATACTAACAGAAATGATGGTGCCTTACTTAGCAGAATAATCTGAAATCTATAACCAAATAATACATGAAAGCCAGGAGTGATATCTAGAATTCAGTCATATATGTTATATGGACACTAAAAATGTGAGGTATACACTTGAAGAGTATTTTGTGTTAAACTAAAAAGGCATTGTCATATATTGAGATTCAAAGAAATCCAAAGTTTGATTAAATATTAAATGGTATAACAATTACAGGTGCTAATCTGTCTTGAAAGAGCCCCCACAGTGAGATTATTGAACACTCCATTGATAATCAAAAGGTTGGTAGTTTAAACCCATCCAGTGACTTAATGAGTGAAAAGACCTGGAGGTTTGAGCCTAGAAAAATTAACAGTACTGCTCACACATCTTGGCATGAGGTCACTATGAGCTAAAGATCAAGTAAATGACATCTAACAACAAAAAAAATCTGATTTGAAATTTGGAAATAACTCAATTGTAAGAATTATATAAGACTATTGGACAACCTTGTTCTTTAATATTTCAATTGTAGAATATTGCTAAGGTTCAGCATGTTCCATTAGGGTCGAAGACAAAGAATCAGTCACAACCTGGTCAACATTACTAAAAAACGTCAACAAGATTCTTAGCAACAGTCTCAAAGGTATGGAATGATAAATTGCTTTCCTAAAGAGTTGTTCTAAAGAGTTGTTCTTGTAAGGTATCTTTGAGTCAAGTACAACTCATAGCAACCCTGTGAAAAATAGATTTGAACCTACTCAAGCCCATTGCTGCAGTTGCTGTGTCAATCCACCTTGTTAAAAGTCCTTCTCTCCATCACAGGAGACTAGAGCGAGGGCTACATGATGGAGGGGACCTGGGAGAGGGTTTGTAAAACAATGAAAGAATCTTTTCTTTTACTTTTCCATAATTTTTGGACTCATGTACTTATAACTTGTTAGTCAAATTTGTGTCTTCTAGGTTGCAACACCCCCATGATACATCTTCAAGGATATGAACATGTACGGCCAAGCACAATCAATAAGAGTGCATCTAAATTCCAAAATCAATCTCCATAATAGTCTATGTGTTTCCTACTGCCAAAGGGGCCCTTTAGAGTAGTGAGAGAAGATCTTCACCCTGAAACCCACAGCGTCCCTTTTCAGCAGGAAGTAGCTAAGAGAATACTCCGTCCCCTTTTCCTTATGACTCAGGGTGAAGTCTCTCTCAGGGAGGAGTGATAGGGAATGGCAAAGGATACACTGACAAAGAAGATTAATCAGAACTGGCTTTGACAAGCACTGTGGCATTTGGACAAGAACAAACTGGGAGGAGGGTAGAGAGAATAGTGCAACAATGAATGAATGGAAACCCAAAATCTCTGTAAATGTTTATGAAAATTAATAAAATATAATTATAGGGAAAAAAAGTCCTTCTCTCCTTTGCTGTCTCTCCACCTTTCCAAGTATGATGTCCTCCTCCAAGGAATAATAGCCTCTCCTAGCAACATTTCCAAAATATATGAGACAAACAAAGATTTACCATCCTTGCTTTCAAGGTGTACTTTGACTGCATCTTCTCTAAGATGTATCTGTTCTTTTGATAGTCAGTACTCTTGTCATAAAGAGTAGCATATTTAACCCTAGGAGAGAATAGACAATTCTCCTTCCTTCTTGTCATTTCATAGTTTGAATCTAATATAAGATTGAAAGACATACACATTTAAATGTCTGTCATTTACAATTTTGGGTGAGTCCACCTGGATCAACTTTTAATCATTCTAGATATTGGTTCAGATTCATCATCTGGCAATTTTCGAGGTTAGAAGTCTGAATTCATGGCATCAGCTCTCAGGGAGAGTTTTCTTTCTCTGTATACTCTGGAAGAAGCCATTGATGATGTGTCCATTGGGGATCTTCATGTGTCTTGACAAACTCTTCCCTCAGTCAAGAAAATTCTCATGTCCCAAGGATGAGCTCTTCTCCTGACTCTTTTTTCTTGCTGGTAATCCAATTCCTCTGCTCACTTCTCTCTCCTTTTATCTCTTGTAAGATGAAAGGTGATATAGGTCATACAGTAGAGGTAATTGTTTTTCATTCCACCCTAATCCCTGTATAACTTATTAGCTAGTCATATAAGATCAAATCACAGATTATGATTATATCATTATAACTGCCAAACCACTGAGAATCATGGTCCTGCAAAGCTGATATGTATCTTGGGAGAACAATTTAATCCATTACACCGTCTTTCCTTCTTTTTCTTCTCTATCATCAACTTTACCCTTTATACTGCATCATTTGCATCTACATGTTGTTGTTAAGTGCTGAAGAGTTGAGTACGACTCACAGCAACCCTATGAACAAAAGATCTGAACCCTGTTCTACCCTGTGCCATCCTCATACTTCCCGATACAAAAGAGCCCATTGTGGCAATCATTACATCAATCCACCTGGTTGAGAGTCTTCCTCTTCTTCACCAACCCTCCACCCTTCCCAGCATCATGTCCCTCTCCAAGGAATAGCCCCTCTTAGCAACATGCTAAGTATGTGAGGCGAAGTCTCATCATTCTTGCCTCCAAAAAATACTCTGGCTGCACCTTCTTAAAAGCATATATACTTGTTCTCTTGGTCATCCATGGGATGTTCAGTGCTCTTCTCCAATGCCACAGCTCAAAGGCATCAATTCTTCTTCTGCCATCCTCATTCATTGTCCAGCTCTCAGTAGCATAGCAAGTGATCATAAAGATTATGGTCTGAATCAGATGCATCTTAGTCCTCAACCTGATATCATTACTCCTCAATAATTTGGAGAGGGCCCTAACTGCATATTTTTCCAGTGCAATGCATCTCCTTATTTCCTAACTGCTAGTACCAAGGATGTTAATTGTGGATCCAAATAAAATAAAGCTGTTGACAGTTTCAATCTCCTCTCCATACATTATGATGTTGCCATCAGCCCAGTGATAAGAATTTTTGTTTTCTTGACATTGAGATGCAATCCAGCATAGAAACTCTCTTTTCTTTTTCTCAGATTAAAAAAAATCAGGATTGTTAACCCACTTCCCTTTCCAGGTTGAACACAATTTATCTGGTACTTTTTACATAAAATTCTATAAATTATTTCTTGGTATTCAACTATTTCATTCCTCACTAACCCAGTTTAACCAGAGTTCCATACCTATCATTCTATTGAAACTACTTTCATCAAGGTCAGCTCTGATCTCCACATTGCTGAATTCAGCAGTCAAATTGAATCTTCATCTTACTTGATTCCTTAGGAGCTCTGACACAATAGACTTACTAATGTTTCTTCCTGGATATCATACTCTGAATCTCTTTTTCTCAGGATATCATACTCTGAATCTTTTTGCTGGTTTCTTTTGTCTAGTTTCTTCTGCCTCTAGGTATTCATTCTCCTTTCATAATTTTCTTAATGTCTTTCCTAAATACTACTTTCCAATTAGACGATGAAGGGATTGAGATTGTTAACAGCTTCAGTTTACATGGCTCCACAATCAACACTCTTGGCAGCCAGGAAATGAAAAGATTAATTGCATTAGGAAAGTCTGCTGTCAGAGACCTCTCCAAAGTACCGAAGAGCAACAACGTCAGTATGGAGACTAAGGCATGCCTAATTCAGGCCATTCGCAATTGCTTGTTATGCATCAAAGTTGGGCAATGACTAAAGATGATAGAAGAATTGATGCCTTTGAGCTATGGTGCTGGAGAGAGTATTGAATATACCATGGACAGGTGGAAGAATAAACAGGTTCGTCCTAGAGAGGGTGAAAATCAGGCTGCCCCTTGGAAGCAAGGATTCTGAAGCTTTGTCTGACATACTTTGGACATGTTGCAAGGAGGGACCTTGGAGAGGGATAGCATGCTAAGGAGGGTAGAGAAACAGCACAAGCGAGAAAGACTCTCATATGAGATGGATTGATTCAGTGACTCAGGTAATGGGGGTTAAGTGTGTCAGAGACAATAAGTTGGCACAGGCTAGAGCAGGATGTAGGGCTGATTGTTGTACATAGAGTTGCTAAGAGTCACAAGTGACTCAATGGTGTATAACAACAACTTTCAAATTAATTGGAGCATAAGCTTACCACACTATTTTAAACTGCAAGTTTCTTTTCCTCTATCCTGCTGTGTTTATTGACTAATAAGTCCCATCACCTTTCAACACGTAATGCCATTTACTTATTTATTATGTTTATTTCCTAGGATTTTCTTTTGTTTGGTCTAATGTTGTGCCCACAGTGACTAGAACAGTGATCAGCACATGACAGATTCTCAAGATGCAATTATTCAATGAGTCAATTAATCAGGAATGCATTTCAACTCACGGGGCAGTTCTACTCTTTACATATGGGACATCATGAGTTAGAATCACCTAATAGAAACCATCAACAACAACAGTAAATCATTTAAAATTAGTTTTGCTGCTCAACTTTCACATCTACCTGATATAGACTTTCAAAAGCAAAATATACCTGTAGTCTTCCTTTTCCCTTTACAGGGGATGAAAAAATTAATAAGGCTTCAAAGAACTAAATATCTCTTTTTAAAAATTCTCAATTCCCATTTCTAATTTTGAATAATAAATTAGGAATATTCTAGCCATTAAGTTTGCAAGAAAAATATCTTTCTCTCCAGATAGCAAAGACCCACAGAAAATACATATTTAATCCTATTTAATTTTTGTAATTCTGAAAGTCATCTTGTATTTTTTTTTCTTTGTTTTCCATACTGTCTCCTTAAGAAGGCTTGCAGTTTGAATCCACCAGCTGCTCCATGGGAGAAGAATGGACTATCACTTTCCATTCTATTAACTTCCTCTAAAAATCCACCAGAGGGATAGCTATGTGTCAGTTCTAATTTGATAGTATTAAACAATAATCACCAATAGTTAGATTGGTTTAGAAATTTAAAATTATAAGAGATTTAAAAATGCACAGTGATTGAAAGCTAGTTTTGAGGGATAAAGGATTATACATAATTTTTAAGAAATGTCCATTAAATATCCATTAAAAAGAAGAATAATAGATTTTAGTTCTTCAGATATGAAGTTTGTACATGTTGGACATTTAAGCTCTGGAATTTATCCTATTTAATAGTATGTAAAAGTACAGATGCTTTTAAGTTGTAAAGTTGGCAAAGGGTATTGAATATACTATAGACTATCAAAAGAACAAAATAGTCTGTCTTGGAGGAAATGCAGCTAGGGTTTTCCTTGGAGGCAAGAATGGTGAAACTTGGTCCTACACCCTTTGGGAATGTTGTCTGAAGTCACTAATACTTGGAAAAAGACCATCATGCTTGAACAGGTAGAGAGTAAGGAAAAAAGAGGAAGACCCTCAATTAATTGGATTGATACGGTGACTGTAACAATGGACTTGTGTTCATTAAAACTAATAAAATTTTTAAAAAAACCCACAACAATGGACTTGAACACAGTGTAGATTATGAGGATGAGGCAGAATAGTGCAAGGCTCCTATCTGTTGTTTTATCAGGTTACTGTGATCCAGAATCAACTCCATGGCACCTAATAAAAACAACAACATAACAGTATTCAGCCTAACAGAATAATATTTAGTCTTATAATCTAAACATACACAATTGAATAAATTTTAGCTTAATAAATAAATAAATTACATTTTAATAAATAAATATGACTGGACCAATCGGTAGCATCAGGATGGATGGTGAAGAGATTGAGACTGTTCACAGCTTCAGTTTGCTTAGCTCCACGGTCAACACTCTTGGCACCAGTAGCCAGGAAATAAAAAAACATATTGCGATGGGAAAGTCTGCGGTTAGGGACCTCTCTAAAGTACTCAAGAGCAACGGTGTCTCTCTGGAGACTAAGGTGCGCCTGATACAGACC